>NC_026000.2:65592218-65623443 GCF_000442705.2 Elaeis guineensis
CCCCCCTTCGGGGATCTCACATTGCACGGGAGTTTCTTCGATCCCTCCTTCGTTGCCGATATGGATGCGGACACGGCTTGGATGTCAGCCAAGAGTCTCAAAGCCCATAAGAGGGAAGGCGCTGCAGCTTTCGGGTTGGCAAAGAAGGCGAGGGTAGAAGAGACAGATCCGACCGCGTTTCGCTTGATCGCCTAGAGCCCACACTTGTGGCACATGTTCGAGCGTGAGTACTTCCCGATCCTGCGAAGGGGGGAAGCCAAAGGGGGACTGGAAGAAGAAGTCAGAAAGAAGGGAAAATCCGATCTCAAAAAGAAAGTCATGCCTGCCATCATTGTGAGGCAAGCGAAAGCCATGGCGCAAAAAGGATGATGTCTACATGTACTTTGAAGATAATGCTGGAGTAATTATTAATCCAAAGGGGGTTAGAAGAAGAAGTCGAGTACTTAAAGTAATCCTCGACGATGGTTGAAATCGAGAGTTCGAAGTCTGATGGTACCGAGCTTCCTTGGAGCTCTTTTGCCTTGTATTCCTTTCCTTTCTTGTTGTTTCTCTTTTTTAGCCTTTAAGGCTTTGTAATATACACTTCACTAATGAAATGAAAAAGAAATTTTCATTATCTTGTCCATTCTTGTATTAAATTATTATTTACCGAACTTCTTTTGTCTTCTGTCTTGTTTGGCATTGGCGTTGTTTGTGATTCCTCATCTACTCTTGCTTTGAGTCATTATTTACCGAACTTCTTTTATCATTTGTCTTGTTCGATACCGGACAGTTGTTTGAAGATTTTCGATCATCGCCGTGTTGATTTGCCTTTTTGGTTCATGACCGTAGGTCATTTCGAGGCCATTTGAGTTTGACGCTTCCTCCCGATGCTCGAGCTTGGAGACCCAAACTTCTCGTTACTTCGAGAAAGTCGATTTCTCCTCGGCCTGTGTCGAGTTCCCTTTTAGTGACTGAGGGTTTTTTGATAGGAGTATCCTTCCTCATTGAGATGAGGTCCCTTGTGTCTTTGATGTAGTTTGTTTTTTACTTATCGCTGGTGTAGTTCGTCGCTTTCCCTTTTCATCTCCCCCTCTCTCTTTTTTTTTTTTGTGTTCGAGTGAGGGTTTTCCCTCTGCTCTTAATGGGGTTGTGAGAGCGTAGAGGAGCCATTGAGGAGGCCTTCCTCCTCATCCGATCTTGATCGACTGGGTCTTTGTTTGCGTCAGGATGAGGTTCTCCTCTTATTTCTGACAGTCAATTTCAGCTCATGTTAGGATGAGGTTCTCCTTCTGTTCCTAACTGGGCTGTGGGGGTGCATAAGGGCCGCTGCAAGGGCCTCTCTCCCCATCCGGTCTTTAAGTAACCGGGCCTTCGACTTTGCTCATGTTAGGACGAGGTTCTCCTCCTGTTCCTAACAAGACTGTGGGGCACATAAGGGCCGTTGCGAGGGCTTCTCCCCCGTTCAGTCTTTAAGTAATCGGGCCTTCGACTTTACTCATGTTAGGATGAGGTTCTCCTCCTGTTTCTAACAAGGCTGTGGGGGCACATAAGGACCATTACGAGGGCCTCTCCCCCATCCGGTCTTTAAATAATCGGGCCTTCGACTTTGCTCATGTTAGGATGAGGTTTTCCTCATGTTCCTAACAAGGCTGTGGGGGCACATAAGGGCCGCCGCAAGGGTCTCTCCCCCCATCCAGTCTTTAAGTAACCGGGCCTTCAACTTTGCTCATGTTAGGACGAGGTTCTCCTCCTATTCCTAACAAGGCTGTGGGGGCACATAAGGGTCGTTGCGAGGGCCTCTCCTTCTATCCTATCTTTAAGTAACCAGGCCTTCGACTTTGCTCATGTTAGGATGAGATTTTCCTCTTGTTCCTAACACGCTTAATTTCGACTGAATGAGGGAGTTACTTCCTATCGTTATAAGTTCATGCTAAAAGGATAAATATGCAAATATAAAACTTTTATTGAAGGCAAAGTTATTGGTAATACATTCGTAGATTTTTTGAATTCCATGGTCGCGGAAGCTCCACTCCCCCGAGCTCTTTTAGATAGTACGTTCTGGGCTGAACTACCTCCTTGACTTCATACGGGCCTTCCCAGTTCGGAGCAAGTTTCTCTTGATTCTGAGGTTGTGAGACAGTGGCTCGCCGAAGTACCAGGTCTCCCCGCTCTGAAAGCTTTGCTTTTGATCCAGGAATTGTAGTAGCGGGCTACTTTCTGCTTGTAAGCCGCCATCCAAACTTGAGCTGTCTCCCACTTTTCTTCTAACAAGTCGAGGTTGGCCTTGAGATCCTGTGGGTTGCACTGCTCGTCGAATGCCATGACTCGCACTGACGAAAGCTTGAGTTCAATCGGATCACGGCTTCTGTCTCGAAGGTCAAGGCAAAGGGGGTCTCCCCCGTGGGCAATCTCTAGGTAGTTCGGTATGCCTACAGCACATGATAAAGCTCATCTGCCCAAGTTTCTTTGCTTTTTCAAGTCTCATCTTGATTCCTTGCAACAGAGTCCTATTAGTCACCTCGGCCTTGCCGTTTGCTTGCGGATGGGCTACCGAAGTGAAGTTGTGGGAGATATCTAGGTCCTCACAAAATTCAGCAAACCTTGCTCTAGTAAATTGCCGCCCATTATCAGTAATGAGGATTCTGGGTAGGCCGAATCTACAGACAATTGACTTCTAGACGAAGTCCTGCACTTTAGCTTCTGTGATTTTTGTCAAAAGCTCAGCTTCGATCCACTTGGTGAAATAGTCTATTGCCACCAGGAGGAACTTTCGCTGTCCGGATGCCATGGGAAAAGGTCCAAGGATATCCATCCCCCATTGCACAAACGGCCATAGGGCACTCAATGGTGTATGTTCGGAGGTAGGTTGCCTCTGGATATTTGCATATCTCTGACACCGATCACACCTTCTGACATATTCGACAGAGTCGTGGTACATGGTAGGTCAGTAATAGCCTTGTCGGAGCAGTTTTGGGATAAAGATCTGGCCCTCAGGTGACTTCCACAGACTCTCTCATGTACCTCCCTCAAGGCGAAGTTGGCTTCAGAAGGTCGGAGACATTTCAGGAGGAGCAAAGAGTACGATCTCTTGTATAGCTTGCCTTCATAAAGGATATATCGGGAGGCCAGGTCTTAAGCTTTCGAGCTTCTTTTGCATCAGGAGGAAGAACCCCATCCTTGAGGTATGCAACCAGTGAGTCGATCCAACTGGATTCATGACTGATCTCCATCACAAGCTGTGACTTGATTCTTCCATACTTGGGCACTTCAGAAC
The DNA here is from genome assembly GCF_000442705.2 of Elaeis guineensis. Taxonomy (NCBI): domain Eukaryota; kingdom Viridiplantae; phylum Streptophyta; class Magnoliopsida; order Arecales; family Arecaceae; genus Elaeis; species Elaeis guineensis. The sequence goes on from NC_026000.2 coordinate 65,595,475, forward strand.
TTCGAAGAAGACTTTCTTAGGTAGTTCGGTCAGGGCCAGTGTAGCCAACTTGGAGAGAAGGTCGGCCCTGGTATTTTCTGCTTTTGGGATCTGCCTGATATCAAAGCTGCCGAAGGTAGGGATGATCTCCCTTATCTTTTCTAGATACTTGGCCATACTATCCTCCCGAGCTTCATAATTTCTGCTGACCTATCCCACTACTAATTGAGAGTCACTGTAGGCTTGAAGCCGATCTACTTCTAACTCTTTGACGATCCTTAGTCCCGCAATCAGAGCTTCATATTCTGCTCCATTATTTATCACAGGGAATTCAAAGTACAGTGCATACTCCATGATAATTCCATCTGGATTGGCCAAGACCAGGCCCGCACCTGCGCCTGACATGTTGGAAGAACCATCCATGTAGAGGGCCCAAAAACCATCAGGGAGATCTGTTCTTTCTTCAGGGGAGTTCGGCTGTAGCCTGGGTTGTCGGCTTCATCTCGTCCAAGTTTGGCCTCTTTTGGGATAGTGCATTCCACCACGAAGTCTGCTAATATCTGGGTTTTTATTGTCGGCCAAGGTCGATAGTCAATGTCGAACTCCGTGAGCTCGACTGCCCACTTCGCTATCCTCCCAAAGGCATCCGCTCAATATAGAACGCCTTGATCGGCTGGTCAGTGAGCAGTATTATGGTGTGTCCTTGAAAGTAAGGTCGGAGCCTTCGAGCTGCAACCAACAAGGGTAAGTTAGTTTCTTTAACTTAGTATACCTAGTTTCACATCTCTCAGTACTCGGCTTATGTAGCAGACCGGCCGTTAAATTTTTACTTCTTCCTTAATCAGAACTGTTGCAAGGGCCACAGGGAGACCGTCAGGTACAGGAACAACTCCTCTCTAGGCTTGGGCATTGCCAATAGTGGAGATAAGCTAAGGTAGTTCTTTAGCTCTTCGAACACTTGCTGACATCCAGAGGTCCAACAGAAGTTCTTCGGCTGCTTGAGAGTCTGAAAGAAAGGCAGGCACCGCTCGGCCAATCTTGAGACGAAGCATTTAAGGCCGCTACTCTCCCAGTAAGGCGTTGAACTTCCTTTATTGACTTCGGGGTGGTCATTTCCTGGATGGTGCGACTCTTTTTCGAATTTGCTTCGATCCCGTGCCCCGATACCATAAAGTCCAGGAATTTTCCTGAGGTTATTCCAAAATACACTTGGTTGGGTTCAGCTTTATCTTGTATTTTCGAGGGTGCTGAAGGTCTCCTCAAGGTCGGCGACGTGGTTCATCGAGGATTTACTTTTTATGAGCATATCATCCACATAGACCTCCATGTTGCGGCCGATCTGCTCTTTGAAGATCTTGTTTACCAACCGTTGATAGATCGCCCCTGATTTTTGAGGCCAAAAGGCATGACCCTGTAACAATAAAGGCCACGGTTAGTAATAAATGCAGTTTTTTCTTCATCCTCTGGTGCCATCCGAATTTGATTGTAGCCGGAGAACACATCCATGAAAGTGAGAAGCTCGTGGCCCGAGGTTGCATCCACCAATTAGTCGATTCTGGGCAGAGGGTAACTGTCCTTCGGGCAGGCTTTATTCAGCTTTTTGAAGTCTATGCACATCCTCCATTTACCGTTCGCCTTCTTCACCAGGACCACATTGGAAACCCAGCTCGGATAGTTGACCTCTCTGATGAACCCGGCTTTCAGGAGTTTATCAACTTCCTCAGCTATTGCCATCTGCCTTTCCAGTGCATGACTTCGAACTTTTTCCTTCGTTGGCTGATGTTCGAGATCAACAGCCAGACGGTGTTCCATAACTTCAGCATCGATCCCTGGCATGTCCGTCGGAGCCCAAGCAAAAATATCCACATTCTTTTGTAAAAAATTGATAAGCTATGTTCGCACCTCTTTCCCCAAGTTAGAGTCGATCTTCACCATGTGCTCTTCATTCCCATCATTCAAAGGAATTGAAACAAGATCTTCAATTGGCTCAGCCCTTTCTTCAGCAAGATCGTCGCGAGTGTCCAATCCATCAACCGGGCAGGGGTTGGACTGTCTCTTTCTCTGAAGGGCTATGTTGTAGCAATGTCTTGCCAGGGCTTGATCTCCTCTGACTTCTCCGACCCCCTAGCTAGTAGAAAATTTTAACTTCAAATGGTAGGTTGATACTACAGCTCGAAGGGCGTTGAGGCTAGGTCGGTCGAGGATTGCGTTGTAGGCAGACGGCGCCCTCACTACTAGAAATCCACAAGCACTCTAAATTATTTCAGATACCGACCTGCAACTATAGTCAAGGTTATGACTCCCTCCACTGGCACTGCATCGTCAGTAAACCCTATCAACGGGGAGCTAATCGGCCCTAACCGACCATCAGGGATGGATATTTTTGAGAATGCATCGTAAAATAAAATATCAACCGAGCTTCCACTATCAACAAGAATGCGGTGTACATCATAATCAGCAATATTTAAAGAAACTACAACCGCATCATTATGAAAGAATTGGATCTCCCGGGCGTCTTCTTCAGTAAAGGTTATAGATCCTTCAGTTCTTTGCCGCTTGAGCGGTCCGATCGATCCACTGGCCGCTCCCTTCTGGGGCCCTCCAGAGATGGTGTTGATGATCATTTGAGAGAAAGGAGGGTCAGTACAGATGTCCTTACCACAAGCAGGGGGAGCGTGGTGGAGCTCTTCGATCCACCGGTTCATCTCCTGGAGCCTTCGATCCAGGAGGTCCTTTCGACTGTGAGTCTCGAGGGTCTTCTGGCAGAGTAAAGGTAGAGATCCTTCGGGAGTGGAATCATGATCAGACTGAGGGCTCCCCACCCTCGGATTTTCCTTTCCGGGGAAGACAGGGTGATTGGCCCAAGTGGCCCATCCTACTGCCAGATTTTGAAACTCGATGATGCTCTTTCCAACCACACTGATGCCTGCAGCTGTTGCTGCTGCTGCTACATGGCCTGCACCACTTCGATGAGGCCTCTGACCTGCTGAACCAGTAGGTCGAACTGCTCCATGTCGATCGTCGTTGCCGGAGCTGGAGGAGGAGGAAGAGCCTGGGAAACTGGAGGCAAGGCCGGAGCCTGAGATCTGACCGTAGAGGCTGTGGATCATCTGGTGGATGCCTTTCAGGGAGGCATCAGGTGGAGATCTAGTAGGAGAAGGAGAAGAGGATGTCGGAGAAGATGACCAAAGGTAGTCCCGTTGAGCACTCCTTTAAGAACAAGGGTACTGCGAAGATACAGCCATCCTTCCTCTAGCGCCAATTCTGTTGGTGCAGAATTCTATCGAAGCCAGAGTTGCTGGAGTTGAGATGACCGCGGTCACCGTCGGGACCTGCAAGAAAAGTCTAAACCGGAGTTGGGGGTGCTCCGGCAAGACCCTCCGATGCTCAAGTCAGTACTCTGCTTCAACAGAAATGGAGTGCTCGAGTGGGAATTTTAGTAGAGTTTTGAGATAAGTTTTGAGCTTAGAGAAGAACGTATCTGGGAGTCCCCTTTTTATAGGCAGAGAGCATAACTGATTGACAGTGACGTCTGTAACCACCTGGTAGTGGGCCGTTCAGAGCCGCACGGAGTTTGTTACGGAGAGTAGTGGCGTCAGGGGTCATTCAGGGCCACATGGAGTTTGTTACGGAGAGTGAAGTGGTGTCCGTTGTCGTGACTCATCAGAGAGTGGTGGAGCCATGCGGAATCCATTGCAGAGAGTGGAGTAGGGTAGTGGCTGTTGTCGTGACTTGCCAAAGAGTTCAGATCTGTCGGCTGGAGCTCGGTTGGGATGTCTGATGGAGCGGAATAGCTCTCTATCCCATCGACCTAGGAGAAGCTCAGATATTTTCGAGGTTGCTGATGAGTCTACTATTGTCGGATGCCTCAGGCACTGATGCTACAGACGGGAGTCATCTACTGTAGAAGCTCGGATGGAGACTTTCTGTTGGTGAAGTCTGGTAGGAGTCTGATTGCTAGGAAGTCCGTCTGAAATTTGCCTGATGTGAAAGCTCGTCTGAAGATTATCCATCGGAGAGTCCAATTTCATAAAGAATCTGGCAGAGGGTCGGCCGACGGTGGACCTCAAATGGCGTTGGGGAGGTTCGACAGACACCGGAGGTGATCGACCGTTGTAGAAATCCAGCTGCTGGAGCCCGTCTATTGTATAAGCTCATCCGATATCCATCCACTATGGAAGTTCGGATGGAGTCTGGTTCTTGTAGATGGCTGAAAGGAGATTGCTTATTGTAGAAGCTCAGTTGAAGATCAGTTGTCATGGGAGCTCGAAGTAGTGACCCGATCGGTGGATCCTATCCCATCGTAGAAGCTCGTCCGGGATCCATCCACTGTAGGAGCTCGACTGAAGTCTGCCTGTAATGAAAGTTCAAAAAAAATTCATTTATAGTAGAGGCTCGAATGAAATTCGCTTATAGTAGATATCCAGAGTGGATCACCTGCAGTAGGAGTTCGGCTCCCGCAGGGGCTTGGTTGGAATTCGGAAGGCAGTCGACCACCGTAGAAACTTGGATGGAGTCTGGTTACTATAGAAATCTCACCGTTTGAGAAGCCTGAATATTGACGAAGTCCGAAAGAAGTTCGGAGTAGGGTCATCCGCGGCTAGAAGAAGTCTGGAAGGGATTCAGAGAATAGTTGATCACTGTAGAAGGTCGGCTGATAGTGAAGCCTAGAGAGCCTTTGGAGTGGCCCGGTAGATGAATGGAGAAGCTCATTGTTGGAGAAGTCCGAAAGCTCGGACGGTCGAGGGGGTTCAGAGAGACACCACACAAGGTCGGAAGCCGAAAAAGCCCTAGAAGGGTCGGACTTTTGCAAACTTCAGTCGAGGGGTATTTTATACCCAACAGAGTCTATGAAGATTAATGATATATGAACATTAGTTGACCCATCTGAAGGGATTAATCCCATAGGGTGTAAGTAGGTCTTCAAAAGGAAGAGGGACGCGACGGAAAAGTGGAGACCTATATAGTCTGTTTAATTGCCAAAGGTTATCGTTAGTGTTATGGTATTGACTATGATGAAATATTTTCTCCTATGGTAATGCTCAAATCCATTCGGATTATGCTTGCGATAGCGGCACATATGGACTATAAAATCTGATAAATAGATATGAAAATAGCTTTTCTAAATAGAGAGCTGGAAGAAGAGATGTATATGATATAGTCTGAAGGTTTCACATCCACAGATGAGTCCAAAGTGTACAAGCTTTAGAGATCCATCTATGGATTGAAACAGGCATCTAGGAGTTGGAACATACATTTTGATAGGGTTATCAGAATGTATGGCTTCATTAGGAATAGAGAAGAACCCTGCATTTACAAATGGACAAACAACTCTGGGATTGTATTTCTTGTTCTGTATGTGGATGATATTCTTTTAATCAAAAATAATATCCCTGCATTACAAGGAATAAAGGTTTGGTTATCATCTCATTCTCTATGAAGAACCTGGGAGAAGCATCCTACATCTTTGGAATGAAGATCTATAAAGATAGATCAAAAGGATTGCTTGGATTGTCCCAGTCTACGTATATAGACACCATGCTGAAGCATTCCGCATGGAGAATTTCAAAAAAGACTATCTTCTGATAGGCCATAAATTTTTTCTCTCGAAGAAGGATTGTCCGACAACTCCTTAAGAGAGAGAGCATATGAGTAGAATTTTATATACTTCAGTAGTAGGTTCTATAATGTACACCATGACATGTACAAGATCAGGTGTGGCATACTCATAAGGATAGTGGTAGATACCAGTCTGATCTAAGAGAGAACCACTGAAAGATCGTAAAGATCATCCTTAAGTATTTAAAAAATACTAAGAATCAGTGGCTTATTTATGGTGAAACTGACTTGAAACTAGTGGGGTTCACCGACTCTAGTTTTCAGTCAGATCATGACAATAGCAAAAGTATGTCAGGATATATTTTTATCATGAACAGTGAAGCAATCTACTGAAAAAATTTCAAGCAGCACACCGTGGCTGACTCTATTTGCAAGACAGAGTATATCACGGTATCCGATGCTGCGAAGGAAGCTGTGTGACTATGAAAGTTTATCGACGAGCTCGGAGTGGTACCTTCTATCGATGGCTCTATCCTGTTATACTACAATAGCACCAAGGGAGCCGAAGTTCATCAGCGCACCAAGCATATTCTGCATCGCTACCACCTTATCCGATGAATCATGGATTGAGATGATGTCGACCTTCAAAAGATCGACATAAAGGAGAATCTGACTGAGCTATTTACTAAAGCTCTCATAATCAAGGAGTTTAATGATCATAAGTCAAAAATGGATATACGATACTGTACCGATTGGCTTTACTTTAGTCCAAGTGAGAGTTATTGGAAATTATGTCCCAAAGCCAATCGTCAGTCTATTGACGATTGTGCTCATAATTGTAAAATATATATAAATTTTTATTAATAAAAATTATTTAATTTTTTTGTCACATTTTGTCCATCTTATTTGAACTCCTGTATTATAATGAAGTCCTTAGGACTATAATTAATCGACAAAGAAGGATTTATCGTTTAGCCCTTAAAATATGTTCGCGACCAAATGATATGCTGTTAATAGGACAATAGCTATATCAATTGATCGTTGTGTGCTATATGGGTTGGTTGTTCTCTTAATCAAGGAGTGTGGAGACACTGATATGGCATACAAGTGGAATTAGGAGTATATTCACATCGAATGTGACCAATTACGAAGCACTCTGCTATCAAAAGTAGCTCCAAAGGGTATGGATATAAATGTCTCTTGACTTGAGATCACCACAGTGATTTATAAGTAACTCACTGTACTTTGGTGCCAGACCATCTGAATTTTAGTTCAATGATGAAAAGTTTTTGGATGTAGTTAAGTACTTATCAAGTCAGTGCATGAGTCAAGATGGGATTGACCCCTCTGAATAAGTAGGAGTTAATGCATCAGTGTATTTTAATTTAATAAAATCTTAACTAGGATAATCCATGTGATGAATTTGAAAAGTTAAAATATAATATGGTTAACTATATTAGGGTTGACAGTTAAATCCTAGGTCACTTTGAGCATTCGGATTAAAGGGATGAATTATATAGCAACCATACCCCAGTAGGTCCTAGAATGTTGCTTTGCAATCTTTCGGCCAATTCAGATGTTGGGTCCCATTGCTAGATGGTTATATCGATTAGTATAAAAGTTGTTTCTATGCTACCGACTTAGGTTCGAACCTATAAGGTCATACATATTAGAAGATTCGATCTGATCGGATGGCTGAAGAGTCTCATTGTATTGGGACTCTGGTGAATAGTCCCACTAGACTATAACTCTGTAGGAGAGTTCCACTGGACTAGGACTTTACTATTAATGAAAGATTTATAAGCAATTGGATTGCTAATTGACTCAATTTGATTGAGCAAAGAGTATTGGATCAAGTCTAATTGAATTGGATTTAGTTTGACTTAGATTGGGTTTGATTTGATAAAGCCTAATTGCAAGGAAAACTTGTTCCTGATTTGATCAGGATTTGGATTCAGTTAATTCTTAATTGGGTTAGAAATTTATTAAGGTGATTGGGTTCTTAATTAGATTAGGTTCCTTCCACTCATTGGGTTTAAACTAGATTTGATTTAATTTGAAATCAAATTGAAAATGAAGAGTCTCAGCCAGCAGGGACTCTCTCTCTCTCGCGCACTCCCTGGACCCATGCCATTCTTCTCAATGCCAAAAAGGTTTTTGTGTGAGATTTTGTTGTAATTTCATGGTTTCATTCATGCAAAATTTTTCAAAACACGAATGTAGCAGAATTTAAAAATTTTTAAATTAAATCTAATTTAATTTGAGCATGCATAAGATCAAATCTTAAAACTATAAATAAGATCATCATATGTGAGATAGGATTTAGACACAAAAATCAAATAGAGAAAAATAAATAGAGAATATACCTTGGCATGGATTGATCTTCACCGCGAACTGATGATCATGGACATCTTCTGAAGGTCTCTTATAGCCGCACAAGCGTCCGCTTTTACAGATATCTACACAAGACTCTAATCTGATCAAAAGCTTTTTGATCTCACCGTGATGCTAGCTCCCTTGCAGAGATCATGTCTTGATGGTTAAAAATCTTCTTTTCTCTCAAGACACTCTTAGAAAAGAAGGAGATGATAGGAGGATCTTGATCTTTACGCTAGAGATCATGAGAAGAACCCTTTCTTCTCTTTTCTTCCTTAAACCCATGCACCAAATCTCTACAATAGAGGTGTAAGAATTTTGTCCAACTTTTGGATAAAGGGGAGAAGAGAAACCCATGTCTAAACATGGACAAAAATATGGAGAGGAGATGTCCAAAACAACCAACTTTTGGTTGTGTAAGAAAGAAGAGATATGTAGCATACCTTATGCCATAAAGCACCTTCACGCCGCACCCTCTCCTTTTGTTTTTCTCCATGCACGCCCCCTGGTCTTTTGGCGTGTCAACCTGATCCCTATCGGTTCCTTACGATCCATATAGTGTTGGGTTTAATAGGCATTAGAGATAGATTTGGATAGGAAAAGACTCCAAATCACTTAGGACTCTAACCTTTTGATGCCGCCCACCCCAATCAGATTTGCGCCCAGCTTTTACATAGGAGAAAGGGGATTTCCTATCTTTCTTGCACACTAAAAAGAGGAGAAAATTTGGCATTAAAAATCTAGTGGGCATGGGCTTCTTTTGATGCACAAAATCTAGTTGACGTGGGACTTGTTTGGCATATGGAAAGGGAGGAGTTGTAATCTCATGAGACTCCTCTTTTAGGTGGCTAATTTAAATCAATTTAAATCTTAATCAATCTTAATCATATTAGTAATTGATTAGATCTAAATAGATAAAAAATTAAATCTAATTTAGAGTCCAAACAATTTAGATTAGATGTCACCTAATTAGAGGAGTCCTAGTCCTTTTGGACTCTCATTTGGTACTTGAGTCAAACTAATTTAATCCTAATCCAATTAGAATTTGGTGCACCCATGAAAATGAGAATTTTTAGTTCAAATAGAAATTCAAATATTCTTATTTAGATCTAGTCTAATTAAAAATTGAGTCAAACCCAAATCTTAATTCAATTAAGAATTATCCTTCGATGCAATTTTGGTTATCTCATAACTAAATTAGGTTTGATCAAATCAAACCCATATCAAGTCAAATTAAATCTAATTTAATTAGACTTGATGCAAGCCCCATAGCTCAATCAAATTGAGCCACTTAGCAATCTAATTATCAATTAATCCTTCTTTAACTTACTAACTCTTTAGCGAGTTACATAATGCAACTTTTGTATTGGATCAATCATCAATCAAATTGATAATCAAATCCTGTTACAATTCATAATCATAATTTAACCATCTGACCAGTCAAAAATCTCTTAGTGTGTGACCCCATAGGTTATATTCTATCTGAGAGTAAGATATATTGTAATTCCTATCACAATATCATTGAAACTCTTTTCAATGGGTTGGAACCATTCCAACTCTGCCCACCAAGGATCATCGATCATCAAGATGATGCTCGTAGGTCTTACAATCCACCAGTGATACCTAGCAGTATATAGTGGCAATCTAGTAGAATAAAAAGTGATGAACCTCTAGGAGCAATTAATGCATGATACAGTCCATTTATCGTGAGTCCCGATTAGATGGCAAATTATGGATAAATCATCAAATCTCATCATCGGTCATATGATAGATTCAATTAGCTCGAGTCCATATGTGATTTCTATGGAAACTCTTTTCCATTAATCACACTACTATGCCATAGACTTAAGGACTCGCTTCATAAATCTCATAAGACTACTCCCTTCTGCTAGGATCGATAGATCCTATCAAGATGTATACTCTACTCCTACAGTGGATCAACTGTCACCAACATCCACTATAAGGGCTCATTGAGATCTATGTTTATGTGTAGTCAAACTCCAGCAGCCATACTATGAGCAGCTGTAGTACCACAGGTCAAAGGATGAGTCATACAACTACAGCATCAAAAAAATTACTAACGAGTGAGCAGACATCCATGTGACTTCTCATGTTGGTCATGCTCAGTACTAGTTGTTCTTTAATAACCACCTGTACTCTCACTTTAGTATCACTACACCGCAAACTTGAGATCCATCTGTTTGAAGGAAGTGATCCGTGTACTGGTCTATCTAGATCAATCACTATCTACATGATGATCCTATGATCAGGAGCAATTTAAGAATCAACTATTAATGACACATATCTCAAATTTTCAATTCTTTGAGAATATGTGTCATCATCTTGTTAATCCTTGGATGATTTATGGACATATAAAATATGAATGATAATATAAATACCCAATAAGTACAAAATCATATCCTAAAAATATGATATGTGTTATTTAAAATTGGCTTCTACGGCATACATCCAATAATCTTTCACTTGCACTAAAGCCAATCTATCATGTACCAAGCCTCATCTTCATAAGATAGGCTTTAGTCTTAGGCTAGCTAAGTGACTTACTAGTGGGTCATCCACATCTCATGTACTTCTACTTAAGATAGTCGTATGTTTTGCTGCTCTATGTACTTGAATATCTGGTGAGACATAGGTTCTTTAGCAAGGGCCACAGTACCATTATCTTTGCAGTATAGTATCACAGTATCTGATAGTATGACATCCAATTCTGTAACTAAATTAGAATCAGAATGCATCCTACATATCTACAGTGTGCACAACTTCCATCGATCGATTATTTAAAATCCTTTCAAGATATCGATATTGGAACACACCCCATGATGTGACATTCTACCATCAATGACAGACATAAAATCTGAATTGGTGTATCCTCCCACTTCTAGCTTTGATCCTTCTCCAAATTAAGAACAAATCTTTAATTCTTCTCAAGTACTTTAGGATGTTTTCATAGCAATCCAGTGCTCTCAGTCTGGATACAACTGATATCTACTCATGACATTCACAATATTAACTATATTAGTTCAAGTACATTACATGGCAGACATCTATGCCCAAGAGGGTAGCAGATCCCTCTCCGAGATTTCTATGCTGAATCCTTTCAGCATCTACTCTCTGTACTTTATCTGTAAAAATATAAGTATCCAATTTCATCTATGTCTATAGATCTTTATATTCACAGAATATAGGATGCTTGCTTTATGTCTTTCATAAAAAATTCTATATACAACCATAATTTAACCGATGTCAGTATTGGACACTCCCACTAATCCATTTGAAAATACATAATTTTTTTTTTCTGATCAAATAATTTGATCATATCATCGAAATGACTATTCCAACTCCAAGATTATTACAAACTTTGTGATCTCATATCACAAGAAGTGAAATCCATAAGCTACTCAATGTAGAAATCTTCAAAAGATCTTTACTCAAGAAAGCTATTTCACATCATTTTCTTGGAGTCGATGTTTGACATCGTCTTGTTGTAGGTTTTGAGATTATCTCTATGTTCCTTATTTTCTATGAGAAATAATTTTCTCTATATCCTTTATTAAGCATACCCAAGTACCTTTTGAGAGGATTAGAGATTCTACTGTGTACGAGGTGGAGGAGGAATATACGTTTATTGACTCATCATGAATAGATTCTTTAGGTCTTATGGCTCGTTGTTCTTCAGAGATACTCTCTTCGAGCTTAACTTTCTCCCATTGCTTCTGAAGGAACCAGATCTAGGATTTCAGGGTTAGATCTGGAAACCTTTTCAAGATCAGACAGTGGAAGACTAAAATAAATCAAAATTTATCTTATAAAATCAGAGAATCCCTAGATCTAAGATTCTACTGCATGATTATTACATGTCATTAAATCAAAAATTAAAATATAAAGAGCAAGAACTACATGTTGATCATATCAACATGTTTCTATACTACATCTAATATATGTAAAATATAATAGATCAGATCTATTACCTTGTAAGTTAGACTTCTAACTTTACTGATCTGGACTTGAGGATGATGTTGCAAGCCACACATGCATCCAACCTTTAGGAGTCATCCACACGAGCCACGAATCACGATCAGAAGTCCTGGTCTAGGAAATCAGCACAGTATGCTAGTACTGTGCTGATCCTTCTTCTATGATCGATCAGATGCTCTTTCTTCTTGATTTGAACTCTTCCAAAGATGAGAAGTAGGAGAGTTTTACATGTGAGATACTCTCAGAAAACTCACAGAGGTGAACTCAGCAACCCTAAAAGAAGATCTTCTTTTTTTTCTCTTTGCTCTAATCCAGACACTTAGTTTTGTGTCTATTATATCTCCATGCCTCAATACTCTTTCTCTCTGATTTTCACACATCCTAAAGGTCTCTCAATGCTCTATAATTCATAAAATTTTTTAGATGAAATTCATCTTAAATCAAGAGATATAAAAAATCTTTGTCTAGGTTAAATACCTAGTCAAGAAAAATCCAAACAAAGCAAGACAAGGGTTGGGCACCCCCTTCTTCTTTTTCTACCATGGACCACAAGAAAAGGGTGCATAATATGTCCCATAAAACTCACAAAAATTCCAAAAAAAATTTAGATAAAATCAGTGCCATAAGGAAAGAGTTTTGGTTTCCTAAACTTTTATCTCATAGAATTTGAAATCCAAACTAATTCCAAGTTTGACTTGGTCCACAACCACATTCCATATAAGAGAGAAAGAATGAAAATATTTGGGGGTGTGTGAAGGCCTGGGAGAGAAGGTTTTTTCGTAAAAAATAAGAGAGAGTGGGCATGGGGGGCTAAGGTGGCGCAAGGTGGAATCCTAGTCTTACTAGGGTTCAATCTATGACTTGTTCAAATTTGGTTTCTCAAACCAAATCAAACCAAAATTAAATCAACCCAATTAAAATATATCTTAATCTAATTAAAAATTTAATTTAATCAGATTAAATTAGATTTAAATCTGATTTAATTTTTTAATCGAATTAAAAATTAGGTTGACCCAAGTCCTAATTGAACTAGGACCAGTTTTTCCTTGCACTTGGCTTATCCAATAAACCAATTAGACTTGATCCAATCAAGTCCAAACTAATTTAATTAAATTATATTTAATTAGACTTAATTCAGCCCATTGGCTTAATCAAATTAAATTAATTAATAATCAAATTGCTAATCAATCCTCCTGTAACACTTGCACTAGATTAAATGTCAATCGTATTGATCGTTTAATCCTAGAATGATTCTTAATCGTTGATCAACCATCCGATCGGATCATAAACTCAAATATGTATGATCTCATAGGTCGAACCTAAGTCAGTAGCATAGAAATAAATTTTTATATCAATTAAAGTGTGTAGGAACCAGATCTAGGGTTTCAGGTTAATCTTGAAATTTTTTCAAGATCATACAGTGGAAGACTAAAATAAATCGAAATTATTTTCTAAAATTAGAGAATCCCTAGATCTAAGATCCTATTACATGATTATTAATAGCATTAAATCAAAAATTAAAATATATAAATATAGCATGAACTACATGTTGATCATATCAACATGTTTCTATACTACATCTAATGTATGTATTAAACAATAGATCAGATCTATTACCTTGCAAGTTAGACGTTCTAACCTCGCTGATTTGGGCTTGAGGATGATGTTGCAAGCCACACACACATCCGCTTCTAGGAGTCATCCACACGAGCCCACGAATCTCGATCAGAAGTCCTGCTTCAGGAAATCAGCACAGTATGCTAGTACTGCGCTGATCCTTCTTTGATGGTTGATCAGGTGCCTCCTTCTTCTTGATTTGAACTCTTCCAAAGATGAAAAGTAGGAGAAGTTTCAGATCTGAGATGCTCTCAGGAAACTCAAGATGGAGGGAGGAAAGATATGAAAATAAATAACCCTAGAAGAAGACCCTCTTCTTCTTCTCATTTCTCTCTCTAGACACCCTAACTTGTGTATATTATATCTCCATGACCTAAAGGTTTTTCTCTCTGATTTTTGGATGACCCAAAGGTTTCTCAAATCCCTATCTTCACCAAAAATTTTGTGAAGAAACTCATTTTATACAGAGAGATATGATGGAGTCCTTATCTAGGTCAAATACCTAGTCAAGGCTTATCCAAACATGGCAAGTTAAGGGGCGCCCAACTCTTGAGCACCTCCTCCTTATTTTCATGCATGGATCATGAGCAAAGGGTGTATAATGTGTACCCTAAAAAGCATGAAAATTCAAAAAAAATTTGGATAGATTCGGTGCAAAATTGAAAGAATTTTGGATTTCTAAAACTCTATATCATAGAATTCGAAATCCAAACTTATTCCTTTTTGATTTGATCCAAACCACCTTCCATGTAAGAAAGAAGAGAGGAGACCTTTTGTGAACGTGGGAGAGACCTGAGAGAGGGCTTTTATTGCACAAAATAAGAGGAGATTGGCATTGAATGAGAGAGAGGGCGTGGGGAAGGCTTATGTGGTGCAAGGTGGAATCCTAGTCTTACTAGGATTCTATCTTATGACTTGTTTTAATTTGGTTTCTCAAACCAAATCAAACCAAAATTAGATCAACCCAATTAAAATAGATCTTAATTCAATTAAGAACCTAATTTAATCAGATTAAATTATATTTAAATCTGATTTAATTTTCTAATCAAATTAGAAATTAGATTGACCCAAGTCCTAGTTGAACTAGGACTAGTTTTTCCTTGCACTTGCTTATCCAATAAACCAATTGGACTTGATCCAATCAAGCCCAAACTAAATCTAATTAAATCATATTTAATTAGACTTAATCTCATCCCATTGGCTTAATCAAATTAAGCCAATTAGCAATCGAATTACTAATCGATCCTCCTGCAATACTTGCACTAGGTTAAATGTCAATCGTATTGATCATTTAACCCTAGAACGATTCTTAATCATTGATCAACCATCTGATCGGATCATGAACTCTAATGTGTGTGATCTCATAGGTCTGAACCTAAGTCGATAGCATAGAAATAAATTTTATACCAATCGAAGTGACCATCTAGCAATGGTATACGACGACCGGATAGGTCGAATGTGTAGAACAACATCCTTAGAACCCATGCGGATATAGTTTTCATATAATTCATCTCATTGATCAAAATGATCATAGGACACCCCAGAGTTTAACTGTCAACTTGGATCAGGTTGTCCACATTGTATTTCAAAATATCAAATCCATCTGATGGATTATCCTGGCCAAGGTTTTGCTAAATTGAAATACAGCGACTCATTCTTCTCCAACTCTTGGAGTAGTCATTCCCATCTGATCACACTCTGACTTCACAAGTACTTGACTGTGCCCAGAAGCCTTCCATCCCTGAATTAAAAATTCAGTTAGTCCAGTACCAAAGCACAGTGAGTTGCTTGCAAGTCACTGAGGTGATCTCAAGTCTAAGGGACACTTATACCTATATCCCATCAGAGACATTCTCGACAGTAGAATACTCTGGAGTTGGTCACGTTCAATGATGATGTACCAGTATATCTCACCTGTATGCCATACCAGTGTCTCCACACTCTTTGGTTAAGAGGACAACCAACCCATATGGCCTACAACGATCTATGCTCAATAGAAGCTATCATCCTTATTAACAGCCTATCATTTGGTTGTGAACTGTTCTAAGGACTAATCGATAAATCCTCTCTTTATCGAATCTAAATAGTTCTAAGGACTTCATCATAACAATGGGAGTTCATTAGAAGATGAAAGCTTATGATAAAATGCCAAATATATTTTATTTATTAACAAATCAATTACAATACTTGGTTGCTCAACCGTCAACAGCTTGACGATTGGCTTTTTGGGACATATTTTCCAACAACTCCCACTTATCCTAAAGCCACTCGGCACAGTATCTAATACCCATCTTCGACTTGTGGTTGTCGAACTCCTTTATCGCCAGGGCTTTAGTGAAGTGGTCGGCCAGGTTCTCCTTTCCGTCGATCTTCTGAAGGTCGATGTCACCTCGATCCACGATCTCTCGGACTAGGTGGAAGCAGTGCAAGATGTGCTTCGTCCGCTGATGTGCTTTGGATTCCTTTGCCTGAGCTATAGCACCAATGCTGTCACAGTAGAGCAGGACCGGACCATCGAGGGAGGGTGCTACTTCGAGCTCGTTGATGAATTTTCTCAGCCACACAGCTTCCTTCGCGGCATCCGATGCTGCGATGTACTCCGCTTCACAAACAGAGTCCGCCACAGTATGTTGCTTGGAACTCTTCCAGCAGATGGCTCTACCATTCAGAGTAAAGATATAACCTGACATGCTCTTGCTATCATCATGGTCAGAATGGAAGCTAGAGTCTGTGAACCCCATAAGTTTCAGATCTGACTCACCATAAACCAACCATTGGTCCTTAGTATTTCTCAAATACTTAAGGATGGCTTTAACTACTTTCCAGTGATTTTCTCCAGGATCAGATTGGTATCTACTCACTACTCCTAATGAGTATGCCACATCTGGTCTTGTACATGTCATGGCGTACATGATAGATCCCACGGCTGAAGCACATGGGACTCTACTCATACGCTCTCTCTCTTCAAGAGTTGTCTGACAATCCTTCTTAAAGAGAGAAATTCCATGGCCTATCGGTAGATAGCCCTTCTTGAAATTCTTCATGCTGAACCTTTTCAGCACAATATCTATGTACATGGACTGGGATAACCCAAGCATCCTTTTAGATCTATCCCTATAGATCTTCATCCCTAGGATGTAGGATGCTTCACCCAAGTCCTTCATGGAGAACTATGATGACAACCAAACTTTTATTCCCTGTAGTGCGGGGATGTCATTCTTGATTAAGAGAATGTCATCCACGTACAAGACAAGAATATCACAACTGGACCATTTGCCCATTTATAGATGCAAGGCTCTTCTCCATTCTTAATGAAGCCATACGTTTTGATCACCTTATCAAAATGCATGTTCCAACTCCGAGAAGCTTGCTTCAATCCATAAATGGATCTTTGAAGCTTGCGCACCTTGGACTCATCTGTGGATGTAAACCCCTCAGGTTGTATCATATACACCTCTTCGGTCAGCTCTCCATTCAGGAAAGCTGTCTTTACATCCATCTGCCAGATCTCATAATCCAGATGGGCAGCTATTGCAAGCATTATCCGAATAGATTTGAGCATTGCCACAGGAGAAAACGTCTCGTCATAGTCAATACCATAATGTTGACGATACCCCTTGGCGACCAGACGGGCTTTATAGGTCTCCACCTTTCCGTCTGTGCCCCTCTTCCTTTTGAAGACCCATTTACATCCAATGGGTTTAACCCCTTCAGGTGGGTCAACCAACGTCCATACATCGTTGACCTTCATGGACTCCATTTCGAATTTCATGGCTTCAAGCCATTTCTCGAAATCAGATCTCTGCATTGCATCCATATAGGTGATCGGATCCTCATTATTCTCATCAAATTCGATGGGATCACCATCTCGGACCAAGAAACCATAGTATCTGTCCGACTGACGCAGTACTCTACCGGATCGCCTTAATGGTACAGGTACATTGGACTTCGAATCTGATCTAATCATATCCGACTCAGGTTCAGCTATTGGTGTCGGTTCTTCTACCTGTTGAACTTCATCAAGTTCAACCTTAGAGGCAATGGTTCCTTCACCAAGAAAATCTTTTTCTAAAAAGATTGCCTTAAGGCTGATGAACACTTTTTGTTCATCAGCATGGTAGAAAAAATATCCTTTTGTCTCTTTGGGGTACCCTATGAATGAGCATTTGTCAGACCTAGGTCCAAGTTTATCTGTGACTAATCGTTTGACATAGGCCGGGCACCCCCAGACCCTAAGGTGTGAAAGTGCTGGCTTACGTCCTATCCATATCTCATATGGAGTCTTAATTACAGACTTACTTGGAATCCTATTTAACAGATAACAGGCCGATTTGAGTGCATATCCCTAGAAGGATATCGACAAGCTAGCAAAACCCATCATGGATCAGACCATGTCTAACAGAGTCTGATTCCTCCTTTCAGACACACCATTATGCTGTGGTGTTCTTGGAGGAGTCCATTGGGAGAGAATCTCATTCTCTCCTAGATATGTGAGAAACTCACTAGAAAGGTATTCTCCTCCTCGATCAGATCGAAGAGTTTTAATACTCTTCCCAGTTTGTTTTTCTACTTCACTTCGAAATCGTTTGAACATTTCAAATGAATCCGACTTATGTTTCATCAGATAGACATATCCATATCGGGATAGGTCATCTGTGAAAGTTATGAAGTAGAAATATCCACCTCTAGCACTGGTGCTCATGGGCCCGCATACATCAGTATGTACTAGGCCCAAGAGCTCAGTAGCTCTCTCACCTTTTTCAGTAAAAGGTGACTTGGTCATTTTACCAAGAAGACAAAACTCACAGGTTGGAAGTGATTCACAATCACTGACTTTGAGGATTCCCTCTTGAGTCAACCTGTTTATTCTGTTCTTGTTTATATGACCTAGCCTACAGTGCCATAAGTAGATATCTGAGATACTATCTAATCTAGGGTGCTTGCCAGTAAAATAGACTCTTATCGGGCTTGATCTTTCTAGTCTGGCTCTGCACTGATGTCCCAGCCTGAACTTGCACCTTCTTCACTTTCTTCTTCTTGTTCTTCTTTCCTTTCTCAAAGGATCGAGAATCAGAAGACGAACCTCCCACTGAGTTCACCGACTCCTTGAGGAGTTGGTGATCCTTCTCAAAGTTCTGAAGCAACCCCAGTAACCCATGGTAGTTTACTTCAGGCTTTGTCATTCCTGTACCAATCGAAGTGACCATCTAGCAATGGTACCCGATGATCGGATAGGTCGAATGTGCAGAACAACATCCTTAGAACCCATGCGGATATAGTTTTCATATAATTCATCTCCTTGACCAAAATGATCATAGGATACCCCAGAGTTCAACTGTCAACTCTGATCAGGTTGTCCACATTGTATTTCAAAATATCAAATCCATCTGATGGATTATCCTGGCCAAGATTTTGCTAAATTGAAATACAGTGACTCATTCTTCTCCAACTCTTGGAGTGGTCAATCCCATCTCGATCACACTCTGACTTCGCAAGTACTTGACTGTGCCCAGAAGCCTTCTATCCCTAAATTAGAAATTCAGTTAGTCCAGTACCAAAGCACAGTGAGTTGCTTGCAAGTCACTGAGGCGATCTCAAGTCTAAGGGACACTTATACCTATATCCCATCAGAGACATTCTCGACAGCAGAATACTCTGGAGTTGGTCACGTTCAATGATGATGTACCAGTACATCTCACCTGTATGCCATACCAGTGTCTCCACACTCTTTGGTAAAGAGGACAACCAACCCATATGGCCTACAACGATCTATGCTCGATAGAAGCCGTCGTCCTTATTAACAGCCTATCATTTGGTCGTGAACTGTTTTAAGGACTAATCGATAAATTCTATCTTTATCGAATCTAAATAGTCCTAAGGACTTCATTATAACAACGGAGTTCATTAGAAGATGAAAGCTTATGATGAAAATACCAAATATATTTTATTTATTAATAAATCAATTACAATACTTGGTTGCTCAACCGTCAACAGCTTGATGATTGGCTTTTTGGGACATATTTCCCAACAAAGTGATCATCTAGCAATGGTACCCGACGATCGGATAGGTCGAATATATAGAACAACATCCTTAGAACCCATGCGGATATAGTTTTCATATAATTTATCCCCTTGACAAAAATGCTCATAGGACACCTCAGAGTTCAACTATCAACTCTGATCAGGTTGTCCATATTGTATTTCAAAATATCAAATCTATCTGATGGATTACCCTGGCCAAGGTTTTGCTAAATTGAAATACAGCGACTCATTCTTCTCCAACTCTTGGAGTTGTCAATCCCATCTTGATCATACTCTGATTTCACAAGTACTTGACTATGCCCAGAAGCCTTCCGTCATTGAATTAAAAATTCAGTTAGTCCAGTACCAAAGCACAGTTAGTTGCTTGCAAGTCATTGAGGCGATCTCAGGTCTAAGGGATACTTATACCTATATCCCATCAGAGACATTCTCGACAGCAGAATGCTCTGGAGTTGGTCACGTTCAATGACAATGTACCCTTATATCTCACTTGTATGCCATATCAGTGTCTCCATACTCCTTGGTAAAGAGGACAACCAACCCATATGGCCTACAATGACCTATGCTCGATAGAAGCTGTCGTCCTTATTAACAGCCTATCATTTGATCGTGATCAGTTTTAAGGACTAATCGATAAATCCTCTCTTTATCGAATCTAAATAGTCCTAAGGATTTCATCACAACAACAAAGTTCATTAGAAGATGAAAACTAATGATGAAAATAACAAAAATATTTTTTATTTATTAATAAATCAATTATAATACAAGGTTGCTCAACCGTGAACAGCCTGATGATTGACTTTTGAGATATATTTTTTAACAACTCCCACTTGTCCTAAAGCCACTCGGCACAATATCTAATATCCATCTTTGACTTGTGGTTGTCGAACTCCTTTATCACTAGGGCTTTAGTGAAGGGGTCGGTCAGGTTCTCCTTTCCGTCGATCTTCTGAAGGTCGACGTCACCTCGATCCACGATCTTCTGGACCTGGTGAAAGTGGTGCAAAATATGCTTCATTCGCTAGTGTGCTTTGATTTTCTTTGCCTGAGCTATGGCACCAGTGCTGTCGCAGTAGAGCAGGATCGGACCATCGAGAGAGGGTGCTACTCTAAGCTCGATGATGAATTTTCTCAGCCACATAGCTTCCTTCGCAGCATCCGATACTGTGATGTACTCTATCTCATAAACAGAGTTTGCCACAGTATGCTGCTTGGAACTCTTCCAGCAGATGGCTCCACCATTCAGAGTAAAGGTATAATCCGACATGCTTCTACTATCATCATGGTCTGATTGAAAGCTGGAGTCTGTGAACCCTACAAGTTTCAGATCTGACTCGCCATAAACCAACCATTGGTCCTTAGTATTTCTTAAATACTTAAGGATGGATTTAACCACTTTTCAGTGGTTTTCTTTAGGATCAGATTGGTATCTGTTCACTACTCCTAGTGAGTATGCCATATTTGGCCTTGTACATATCATGGTGTACATGATAGATCCCACGATCGAAGCATATAGAACACTACTCATACGCTCTCTCTCTTCAGAAGTAATTGGACAATCCTTTTTAGAGAGAGAAATTTCATGGCCTATCAGTAGACAGCCCTTCTTGAAATTTTCCATGCTGAACCTCTTCAGTACAGTGTCTATATACATGGACTGGGATAACCCAAGCATCTTTTTAGATCTATCCCTATAGATCTTCATCCCTAGGATGTAGGATGCTTCACCCAAGTCTTTCATGGAGAACTACGATGACAACCAAACTTTTATTCCTTGTAGTGCGGGGATGTTATTCTCGATTAAGAGAATGTCATCCACGTACAAGACAAGAAATACCACAACTGGACCATTTATCCATTTATAGATGCAGGACTCTTCTCCATTCTTAACGAAGTCATACATTTTGATCACCTTATCAAAATGCATGTTCCAACTCCGAGAAGCTTGCTTCAATCCATAAATGGATCTCTGAAGCTTGCACACCTTGGACTCATCTGTGGATATAAATCCCTCAGATTGTATCATATACACCTCTTCGATCAGCTCTCCATTCAGGAATGCTGTCTTTACATTCATCTGCCAGATCTCATAATCCAGATGGATAGCTATTGCAAGCATTATCCGAATAGATTTGAGTATTGCCACAGGGGAGAACATCTCGTTATAGTCAATAGCATAATGTTGACGATACCTCTTGCAACCAAATGGGCATTATAGGTCTCCACCATTCCATCTGTGCCCCTCTTTCTTTTAAAGACCCATTTATATCCAATGGGTTTAACCCCTTCAGGTGGGTCAACCAATGCCTATACATCGTTGACCTTCATGGACTCTATTTCAAATTTCATGGCTTCAAGCCATTTCTCAAAATCAGATCTCTATATTGCATCCATATAGGTGATCGGATCCTCATCATTCTCATCGAGTTCGATGGGATCACCGTTCCGAACCAAAAAATCATAGTATCTGTCTGACTGACGCAGTACTCTACCAGATCGTCTAAATGGTGCAGGTACATTGGGCTCCAGATCTGATCTAATCTTATCTGACTCAGATTCAGCTATTGGTGTCGGTCCTTCTACCTGTTGAACTTCATCAAGTTCAACCTTAGAGGCAACGGTTCCTTCACTAAGGAACTTCTTTTCTAACAAGGTTTCCTTAAGGCTGACGAGCACCTTTTGTTCATTAGCATGGTAGAAAAAATATCTTTTGGTCTATTTAGGGTACCCTATGAATGTGCATTTGTCAGACCTAGGTCCAAGTTTATCTGTAACTAACCGTTTGACGTAGGCCGGGCACCCCCAGACCCTAAGGTGTGAAAGTGCTAGCTTACGTCCTGTCCATAGCTCATATGGAGTCTTAATTACAGACTTACTTGGAATCCTATTTAATAGATAACCGACCGATTCGAGTGCATATCTCCAAAAGGATATCGACAAGCTAGCAAAACCCATCATGGATCGGATCATGTCTAACAGAATCCGATTTCTCCTTTTAGACACCATTATGCTGTGATGTTCCTGGAGGAGTCCATTGGGAGAGAATCCCATTCTCTCCTAGATATGTGAGAAACTCATCAGAAAGGTATTCTCCTCCTCAGTCAGACCAAAGAGTTTTAATACTCTTCTCAGTTTGTTTTTCTACTTCACTTCGGAATCATTTAAACATTGCAAATGAATCCGACTTATGTTTCATCAGATAGAGATATCCATATCTGGATAGATCATCTGTGAAAGTGATGAAGTAGAAATATCCACCTCTAGTACTTGTGCTCATGGGCCCACATATATCAGTATGTACTAGGCCCAAGAGCTCAGTAGCTCTCTCACCTTTTTTAGTAAAAGGTGGCTTGGTCATTTTACCAAGAAGACAGGACTCACAGGTTGGAAGTGATTCACAATCACTGACTTCAAGGATTTCTTCTTGAGTCAACCTATTTATCCTATTCTTGTTTATATGACCTAGCCTATAGTGCCACAAGTAGATATCTGATACACTATCTAATCTAGGATGCTTGCCGGTAGAATAGACTACGTTAACAGGTTGTGATAACATATACACACCATTGTTCAAATATCCCAAAAAAATAGTAACACCATTCATAATAATATTACAAACTTATTTCTTTATTGAAATTTCATAATCATTTTTGGCCAGAAGGCCTACAGAAATAATATCTAAAAAAAAATTGGAACAGAAATAACAATCATTAAGAACAATGGCATGGGACTCAAATACAAGTTTCAAGATTCCTAATACTAGAACTGGAACTGATCTTCCATCTCCAACGTTCAGGAACCTCTCGCCTTGCTCAAATCTCCTACTGACCTGCAACCCTGCAACGAATTGCAAATATGGTAAGGGCTATCGGTATCCAATACCCAGTCAGTTATATCGCAAATAAAGAAATTGCAAGGAGTTATCATATAAATACCTTGCCCAGCAATAACTTGCTTCTTTCTTTGCCTGTTCAGATCCAGGGAGGCAATGTTGAAGTGAAATTTGAGTGCAGGGATAAAATGATAATTTTAAAATTTTTCAAAATCACTATTTTACAGTAGAAATTATTAATTAATCTAATTAATTAATATATATTTATCCTATACTAGGATCTAAATATAATATACAGCATGCATGTATTTAAATTTGAAATTCAAATTTGAACAGTAAACAATTTACTGCTATGTGTTCAGAAAATATTACCTTTGTGCGGATAGTCGATCATCATAATCTGATCACTGTCGAGAGGATCTGATCATCGCAATGCAGCCACACAGCATGTCTGACCTCTGTAGATCATCCACATGAAGCTTCCAATCTGATCGGCTCCTCATGAGTGCTAGCTCGTTGTAGAGCCCTTTCGACGGCCGATGTTGATCGAACTCCTTTGATCGATGTCTGTCGATTTCTCAGACACTCTGGATCATCAGTAAATATGCTTGAGAGGTTGATGATGCTCTTCCTTGAATTTTGTAGGCTCACGACACTCGTAGCTCACTTTCTCACCTCCCGAACCCCAAGCTGAAACCCTAGGGTGCTCACAGAAGACCCTGCGCCCACTCTCTTTCTTTCTTTCCTCTCAGAATGTTTTGAACTTTTCAAAAAAATGCAAAAACCTTCCTCATGCCATCTTTTCTTTTTTAGATCAGATTGTGCACATGCCCCACCTTTCTCCTATTTTTAAAATAATGCAAGACGTGTCTTATCCGCGTGAGAGGATAAAGATAAGTGGTTGCTCATTTGAATTCAAATCGAATTTGAATTCAAATACAAACCAACTCATCCCTATCCACTTGGGTGTGAGAAGAGAAGCGGTGTGGCTTCATTTGTGCGTAGAGAGTTTACATGAGAAACACTTTCTCGTGTATAATATGGGGCGCACAAAAGGATAAGAGGTGGTGCATGGAGTTGGTTGCTCATTCAAATTCAAACTTTATTTTGAATTTGAATGGCCAACCAACCATCTTTATCCACCCATATGGTGCACAAATGTGGGGCGTGGGATGCTTCTGTGTGGGAGAAAATTCATGAGAAGTTGCTTCTCATGAATTCAAATGGGCGCAGAAGAAGTGAGGTGGCGCAGGGAGAAATATCAAGGTGGTTTGAACCTAATTGAGCCAACCTAATCAAATAGGTTAAGCACAATTAGACTAAATTAAACCTAACTTAATTAGACTTAATTAGGCTCAATAAAATTTTAATCAAATCAGAAATTGACTAAGCCCAACCCCTAATCAAATCAGGGATCAAATCACTTCGATGATTAGGTCAACACTTAACCTAATCGGGTCAAACTCAACTGAATCCAATTCAATTGGACTTGATCCAAAAATAATTACTCAATCAAATTGAGTTAATTAGCGATCAAATCACTAATTAAACCTCTCATAAATACTGAGTCCAAATCTGATGGGCAAACAGGCATCAGAATTCATCGATATGAAATCCTGATCGAAAAGTTCCAAACCAGTGGGAATCTTGACCCCGGTACCCAAAATGTGTGGAACTCGTGATCAGAGAATCCTGATTCTCGATCATAGAATCTCAGACATGTAGGACTCTTCACCAGCCATCATATCAGATAAGAACCTCTAATGTGTGTGACCCCGCAGGTTCGAACCTAAGCCGGTAGCACAGGAACCAATTCCTGTACTAGTCGAAGTGATCATCTAGCAATGGTACCCGACATCCGGATAGGTCGAATAGTCGCAATCATAATACTCAGAACCTATGTGAATATGGTTACTGTATAATTCATTCCTTTTGACCCCTGTGTTTAGGATGACTCAAAGTTAAACTATCAACCATGATTAGATCATCCGAATCATGCTCAACTCAAACAGTCCTGTGACTCCTCACTAGGACTACCCTGGCCAAGGTTTTGCTAAATTGAAACATGACTGTACACAGCTCCTGAACTGGAGTGGTCAATCTCATCTTGACACACGCACCGATAAGTCAAGTACTTGACTACACCCAGCATCCTTCCGTCACTGAATTAAAAATTCAGGTAGTCCAGTGCCTAAGTGCAGTGAGTTGCTTGTAAGTCACCGTGGGGTCTCAGGTCGGAGGGACAGTTATACCCATATCCCATCGGAGCAAATCTTGACAGCAGAAATAGCTTCAGAGTCAGTCACGTTCAGTGCAGATGTACACTACATCTCACTGTATACCATACAAGTGTCTCCACACTCTTTGGTTAAGAGGACAACCAACCTATATGGCACACAACGACCTATGCTTGATAAATATTGTTGTCCTTGGTAACAACGTATCATTTGGTCGCAAACAGGTTTAAGGACTAAACGATAAATCCTCCTTTGTCGAGTCTAAATAGTCCTAAGGACTTCCCACAATACAGGAGTTCATTAGAAGATGAAACAATTTGTGATGAAAAATACTAAAATAACTTTTATTTATTTATAATTTATATACTAATACAAAAAGAGCATAACCATCAACAGACTGATGATTGGCTTTGGGACATTATTCCCAACAATCTCCACTTGGTCTAAAGCTAATCGGTGCAGTATCTAATACCTATCTTCGACTTGAATCGTCGAACTCTTTCACCGCAATGACTTTAGTGAATGGGTCGGTCAGGTTCTCCTTCTCGTCGATCTTCTGAAGGTCGACGTCACCTCGATCCATGATTTTTCGGACGAGATGGTAGCGGCGCAGAATATGTTTCATCCACTGATGTGCCTTTGGTTCCTTCGCCTGAGCAATGGCTCCAGAGCTATCACAGTAGAGCAGAACTGGACCAATAAGGGAGGGTGCTACTCCGAGCTCGGTGATGAATTTTTTCAGCCACACTCTTTTTTTGGCAGCATCTGATGCAGCGACATACTCCGCCTCACAACTGAATCAGCCATAGTGTGCTGCTTGAAACTTTTTCAGCAGACAACCCCACCATTAAGGGTAAAAATAAATCCCAATATACTCTTGCTGTCATCATGATCAGACTGAAAACTAGAGTCTGTAAATCCTATAAGTCTGAAGTTCGATTGACCATAAATAAGCCACTGGTCCTTAGTATTTCTTAAATACTTCAGGATGGTTTTAACAACCTTCCAGTGATTCTCTCTTGGATCAGATAGGTATCTACTCACTACCCTTAGTGAGTATGCCACATCTGGTCATGTACATGTCATGGCATACATGATAGATCTCACTGCGAAATATATAAAATTCTACCTATACGCTCTCTCTCTTGAGGTGTTGTCGGATAATCCCTCTTCGAGAGAGAAATTCTATGGCCTATCGGTAGATAGCTTTCTTAGAATTCTCCATGCTGAACCTTTCAGCATAGTATCAATGTACATGGACTGGGATAAGCCAAGCAACCTTTTAGATCTATCCCTATAGATCCTCATCCCTAGGATGTAGGAAGCTTCTCCCAGATCCTTCATAGAGAATTATGATGACAGCCAAATCTTTATTCTCTGTAATGAGGGACATCATTCCCGATTAAGAGAATGCATCCACATACAATACAAGAAATACTACTACTGGACCATTAGCCACTTATAAATGAGGGTTCTTCTCCATTCTTAACGAAGCCATACGTCTTGATCGTCCTATCAAAACGTATGTTCCAACTCCGAGATGCCTGCTTAAGTCCATAAATGGACCTCTGTAGCCTGCACACCTTAGACTCATCTGTGGGATGTGAACCCATCAGGTTATATCATATACACCTCTTCATCCAGCTCTCCATTTAGGAAAGCTGTCTTCACATCCATCTGCCAGATTTCATAGTCCAGATGGGCAGCTATCGCAAGCATAATCAGAATGGATTTGAGCATTGCCACAGGAGAAAATGTCTCGTCATAGTCTATACCATAACATTGACAATATCTTTGGCAACTAGATGGGCTTTGTAGGTCTCCGCCTTTCCGTGTGGCCCCTCTTCCTCTTAAAGACCCACTTACACCCTATGGGTTTTACTGCTTCAGGTGGGTCAACCAATGTCCACACATCGTTGACCTTCATGGACTCCATTTCGGATTTCATGGCCTCTAGCCATTTTTCAGGTCAGGTCTTTGCATTGCATCCATGTAGGTGATCGGATCCTCATCATTTTCATCAAGTTTGATAGGATCGCCGTCCCAGACCAAGAAACCAAGTATCTGTCCGTTGACATGGTACTCTACCAGATCGCCTTAAGGGTGCAGGAACAATGAGCTCCGAATCTGGTCTAACCAAATCTGGTTCAGGTTCAGCTACTTGTGTCAGTTTTTCCATCGGTCAAACTTCCTCAAGTTCGACCTTAGAGGCAACAGTCCCTTCACCAAGGAACTCCTTTTCTAAAAAATTGCCTTAAGGCAGACAAACACCTTTTGCTCATCAGCTAGGTAGAAATAATACCCTTTGGTCTCTTTTGGGTACCCTATGAA
>NC_026000.2:65623543-65665036 GCF_000442705.2 Elaeis guineensis
GTGGAGCCCGGCTCCCATAGGAGTCCGGGCGGAGCCGTGCTGCAGTTGATGTCGGAGGCGGAGTCCGGCTCCCGTAGGAGTCCGGGCGGAGTCCTCTGCAATCAAAGTTAAAGGTGAAGTCCGGCTCTCGTAGGAGTCCGGATGGAGCTTACCAGCAGTTGATACTGAGAGCGGAGCCTGGCTCCCGTAGGAGTCCGGGCGGAGCTGTGCTGCAGTTGATATCGGAGGCGGAGCCCGGCTCCCGTAGGAGTCCGGGCAGAGCCGTGCTGCAGTTGATGTCGGAGGTGGAGTCCGGCTCCCGTAGGAGTCCGGGCGGAGCTGTGCTGCAGTTGATGTCGGAGGTGGAGCCCGGCTCCCATAGGAGTCCGGGCAGAGCTGTGCTGCAGTTGATGTCGAAGGCAGAGCCCGGCTCCCGTAGGAGTTCGGGCGGAGCCGTGCTGCAGTTGATGTCGGAGGCGGAGCCCGGCTCCCGTAGGAGTCTGGGCGGAGCCGTGCTGCAGTTGATGTCGGAGGCGAAGTCCGGCTCCCGTAGGAGTCCGGGCGGAGCTGTGCTGCAGTTGATGTCGGAGGCGGAGCCCGGCTCCCGTAGGAGTCCGGGCGGAGCTGTGCTGCAGTTGATGTCGGAGGCGGAGCCCGACTCCCGTAGGAGTCCGGGCGGAGCCATGCTGCAGTTGATGTCGGAGGCGGAGCCCGGCTTCCGTAGGAGTCCGGGCAGAGCCGTGCTGTTCGTAGTCGATTTCGCCGAGGATTTCGGCTGTGGGTATTTTATACCCAACAGAGTCTTAATTACAGACTTACTTGGAATCCTATTTAATAGATAACAGGCCGATTTGAGTGCATATCCCTAGAAGGATATCGGCAAGCTAGCAAAACCCATCATGGATCAGACCATGTCTAACAGAGTCTGATTCCTCCTTTCAGACACACCATTATGCTGTGGTGTTCCTGGAGGAGTCCATTGGGAGAGAATCTCATTCTCTCCTAGATATGTGAGAAACTCACTAGAAAGGTATTCTCCTCCTCGATCAGATCGAAGAGTTTTAATACTCTTCCCAGTTTGTTTTTCTACTTCACTTCGAAATCGTTTGAACATTTCAAATGAATCCGACTTATGTTTCATCAGATAGACATATCCATATCGAGATAGGTCATCTGTGAAAGTTATGAAGTAGAAATATCCACCTCTAGCACTGGTGCTCATGGGCCCACATACATCAGTATGTACTAGGCCCAAGAGCTCAGTAGCTCTCTCACCTTTTTCAGTAAAAGGTGACTTGGTCATTTTACCAAGAAGACAAAACTCACAGGTTGGAAGTGATTCACAATCACTGACTTCGAGGATTCCCTCTTGAGTCAACCTGTTTATTCTGTTCTTGTTTATATGACCTAGCCTATAGTGCCATAAGTAGATATCTGACATACTATCTAATCTAGGGTGCTTGCCAGTAGAATAGACTCTTATCGGGCTTGATCTTTCTAGTCTGGCTCTGCACTGATGTCCCAGCCTGAACTTGCACCTTCTTCACTTTCTTCTTCTTGTTCTTCTTTCCTTTCTCAAAGGATCGAGAATCAGAAGACGAACCTCCCACTGAGTTCACCGACTCCTTGAGGAGTTGGTGATCCTTCTCAAAGTTCTGAAGCAACCCCAGTAACCCATGGTAGTTTACTTCAGGCTTTGTCATTCCTGTACCAATCGAAGTGACCATCTAGCAATGGTACCCGACGATCGGATAGGTCGAATGTGTAGAACAACATCCTTAGAACCCATGCGGATATAGTTTTCATATAATTCATCTCCTTGACCAAAATGATCATAGGATACCCCAGAGTTCAACTGTCAACTCTGATCAGGTTGTCCACATTGTATTTCAAAATATCAAATCCATCTGATGGATTATCCTGGCCAAGATTTTGCTAAATTGAAATACAGTGACTCATTCTTCTCCAACTCTTGGAGTGGTCAATCCCATCTCGATCACACTCTGACTTCGCAAGTACTTGACTGTGCCCAAAAGCCTTCTATCCCTAAATTAGAAATTCAGTTAGTCCAGTACCAAAGCACAGTGAGTTGCTTGCAAGTCACTGAGGCGATCTCAAGTCTAAGGGACACTTATACCTATATCCCATCAGAGACATTCTCGATAGCAGAATACTCTGGAGTTGGTCACGTTCAATGATGATGTACCAGTACATCTCACCTGTATGCCATACCAGTGTCTCCACACTCTTTGGTTAAGAGGACAACCAACCCATATGGCCTACAACGATCTATGCTCGATAGAAGCTGTCGTCCTTATTAATAGCCTATCATTTGGTCGTGAACTGTTTTAAGGACTAATCGATAAATTCTATCTTTATCGAATCTAAATAGTCCTAAGGACTTCATCATAACAACGGAGTTCATTAGAAGATGAAAGCTTATGATGAAAATGCCAAATATATTTTATTTATTAACAAATCAATTACAATACTTGGTTGCTCAACCGTCAACAGCTTGACGATTGGCTTTTTGGGACATATTTTCCAACAAAGTGATCATCTAGCAATGGTACCCGACAGTCGGATAGGTCGAATATATAGAACAACATCCTTAGAACCCATGCGGATATAGTTTTCATATAATTTATCCCCTTGACCAAAATGCTCATAGGACACCTCAGAGTTCAACTATCAACTCTGATCAGGTTGTCCATATTGTATTTCAAAATATCAAATCTATCTGATGGATTACCCTGGCCAAGGTTTTGCTAAATTGAAATACAGCGACTCATTCTTCTCCAACTCTTGGAGTTGTCAATCCCATCTTGATCATACTCTGATTTCACAAGTACTTGACTATGCCCAGAAGCCTTCCGTCATTGAATTAAAAATTCAGTTAGTCCAGTACCAAAGCCAGTTAGTTGCTTGCAAGTCATTGAGGCGATCTCAGGTCTAAGGGATACTTATACCTATATCCCATCAGAGACATTCTCGACAGCAGAATGCTCTGGAGTTGGTCACGTTCAATGACAATGTACCCTTATATCTCACTTGTATGCCATACCAGTGTCTCCACACTCCTTGGTAAAGAGGACAACCAACCCATATGGCCTACAATGACCTATGCTCGATAGAAGCTGTCGTCCTTATTAACAGCCTATCATTTGATCATGATCAGTTTTAAGGACTAATCGATAAATCCTCTCTTTATCGAATCTAAATAGTCCTAAGGATTTCATCACAACAACAAAGTTCATTAGAAGATGAAAACTAATGATGAAAATAACAAAAATATTTTTTATTTATTAATAAATCAATTATAATACAAGGTTGCTCAACCGTGAACAGCCTGATGATTGACTTTTGAGATATATTTTTTAACAACTCTCACTTGTCCTAAAGCCACTCGGCACAATATCTAATATCCATCTTTGACTTGTGGTTGTCGAACTCCTTTATCACTAGGGCTTTAGTGAAGGGGTCGGTCAGGTTCTCCTTTCCGTCGATCTTCTGAAGGTCGACGTCACCTCGATCCACGATCTTCTGGACCTGGTGAAAGTGGTGCAAAATATGCTTCATTCGCTAGTGTGCTTTGATTTTCTTTGCCTGAGCTATGGCACCAGTGCTGTCGCAGTAGAGCAGGATCGGACCATCGAGAGAGGGTGCTACTCTAAGCTCGATGATAAATTTTCTCAGCCACATAGCTTCCTTTGCAGCATCCGATACTACGATGTACTCTATCTCACAAACAGAGTTTGCCACAGTATGCTGCTTGAAACTCTTCCAGCAGATGGCTCCACCATTCAGAGTAAAGGTATAATCTGACATGCTTCTACTATCATCATGGTCTGATTGAAAGCTGGAGTCTGTGAACCCTACAAGTTTCAGATCTGACTCGCCATAAACCAACCATTGATCCTTAGTATTTCTTAAATACTTAAGGATAGATTTAACCACTTTTCAGTGGTTTTCTTTAGGATCAGATTGGTATCTGTTCACTACTCCTAGTGAGTATGCCATATTTGGCCTTGTACATATCATGGTGTACATGATAGATCCCACGATCGAAGCATATAGAACTCTACTCATACGCTCTCTCTCTTCAGAAGTAATTGGACAATTCTTTTTAGAGAGAGAAATTCCATGGCCTATCAGTAGACAGCCCTTTTTGAAATTTTCATGCTGAACCTCTTCAGTACAGTGTCTATATACATGGACTGGGATAACCCAAGCATCTTTTTAGATCTATCCCTATAGATCTTCATCCCTAGGATGTAGGATGCTTCACCCAAGTCTTTCATGGAGAACTACGATGACAACCAAACTTTTATTCCTTGTAGTGCGGGGATGTTATTCTCGATTAAGAGAATGTCATCCACGTACAAGATAAGAAATACCACAACTGGACCATTTATCCATTTATAGATGCAGGACTCTTCTCCATTCTTAACGAAGCCATACATTTTGATCACCTTATCAAAATGCATGTTCCAACTCCGAGAAGCTTGCTTCAATCCATAAATGGATCTCTGAAGCTTGCACACCTTGGACTCATCTGTGGATATAAATCCCTCAGATTGTATCATATACACCTCTTCGATCAGCTCTCCATTCAGGAATGCTGTCTTTACATTCATCTGCCAGATTTCATAATCCAGATGGACAGCTATTGCAAGCATTATCCGAATAGATTTGAGTATTGCCACAGGGGAGAACATCTCGTTATAGTCAATAGCATAATGTTGACGATACCTCTTAGCAACCAAATGGGCATTATAGGTCTCCACCATTCCATCTGTGCCCCTCTTTCTTTTAAAGACCCATTTATATCCAATGGGTTTAACCCCTTCAGGTGGGTCAACCAATGCCTATACATTGTTGACCTTCATGGTCTCTATTTCAAATTTCATGGCTTCAAGCCATTTCTCAAAATCAGATCTCTGTATTGCATCCATATAGGTGATCGGATCCTCATCATTCTCATCGAGTTCGATGGGATCACCGTTCCGAACCAAAAAATCATAGTATCTGTCTGACTGACACAGTACTCTACCAGATCGCCTAAATGGTGCAGGTACATTGGGCTCCAGATCTGATCTAATCTTATCTGACTCAGATTCAGCTATTGGTGTCGGTCCTTCTACCTGTTGAACTTCATCAAGTTCAACCTTAGAGGCAACGGTTCCTTCACTAAGGAACTTCTTTTCTAACAAGGTTTTCTTAAGGCTGACGAGCATCTTTTGTTCATCAGCATGGTAGAAAAAATATCCTTTGGTCTATTTAGGGTACCCTATGAATGTGCATTTGTCAGACCTAGGTCCAAGTTTATCTGTAACTAACCGTTTGACGTAGGCCGGGCACCCCCAGACCCTAAGGTGTGAAAGTGCTAGCTTACGTCCTGTCCATATCTCATATGGAGTCTTAATTACAGACTTACTTGGAATCCTATTTAATAGATAACCGGCCGATTCGAGTGCATATCTCCAAAAGGATATCGACAAGCTGGCAAAACCCATCATGGATCGGATCATGTCTAACAGAATCCGATTTCTCCTTTTAGACACCATTATGCTGTGGTGTTCCTGGAGGAGTCCATTGGGAGAGAATCTCATTCTCTCCTAGATATGTGAGAAACTCATCAGAAAGGTATTCTCCTCCTCAGTCAGACCAAAGAGTTTTAATACTCTTCTCAGTTTATTTTTCTACTTCACTACGGAATCATTTAAACATTGCAAATGAATCCGACTTATGTTTCATCAGATAGAGATATCCATATCTGGATAGATCATCTGTGAAAATGATGAAGTAGAAATATCCACCTCTAGTACTTGTGCTCATGGGCCCGCATATATCAGTATGTACTAGGCCCAAGAGCTCAGTAGCTCTCTCACCTTTTTTAGTAAAAGGTGACTTGGTCATTTTACCAAGAAGACAGGACTCACAGGTTGGAAGTGATTCACAATCACTGACTTCAAGGATTTCTTCTTGAGTCAACCATTTATCCTATTCTTGTTTATATGACCTAGCCTATAGTGCCACAAGTAGATATCTGATACACTATCTAATCTAGGATGCTTGCCGGTAGAATAGACTACGTTAACAGGTTGTGATAACATATACACACTATTGTTCAAATATCCTAAAAAAATAGTAACACCATTCATAATGATATTACAAACTTATTTCTTTATTGAAATTTCATAATCATTTTTGGCCAGAAGGCCTACAGAAATAACATCTAAAAAAAAATTGAGACAGAAATGACAATCATTAAGAACAATGGCATGGGACTCAAATACAAGTTTCAAGATTCCTAATGCTAGAACTGGAACTGATCTTCCATCTCCAACGTTCAGGAACCTCTCGCCTTGCTCGAATCTCCTACTGACCTGCAACCCTTGCAACAAATTGCAAATATGGTAAGGGCTATCGGTATCCAATACCCAGTCAGTTATATCGTAAATAAAGAAATTGCAAGGAGTTATCATATAAATACCTTGCCCAGCAATAACTTGCTTCTTTCTTTGCCTGTTCAGATCCAGGGAGGCAATGTTGAAGTGAAATTTGAGTGCAGGGATAAAATGATAATTTTAAAACTTTTCAAAATCACTATTTTACAGTAGAAATTATTAATTAATTTAATTAATTAATATATATTTATCCTATACTAGGATCTAAATATAATATACAGCATGCATGCATTTAAATTTGAAATTCAAATTTGAATAGTAAATAATTTACTGCTATGTGTTCAGAAAATATTACCTTTGTGCGGATAGTCGATCATCATAATCTGATCACTGTCGAGAGGATCTGATCATCGCAATGCAGCCACACAGCATGTTTGCCTCTACAGATCATCCACATGAAGCTTCCAATCTGATCGGCTCCTC
This sequence comes from Elaeis guineensis, assembly GCF_000442705.2. NCBI lineage: Eukaryota > Viridiplantae > Streptophyta > Magnoliopsida > Arecales > Arecaceae > Elaeis > Elaeis guineensis. The sequence continues at coordinate 65,630,416 of NC_026000.2, forward strand.
ATGAGTGCTAGCTCGTTGTAGAGCCCTTTCGACGGCCGATGTTGATCGAACTCCTTTGATCGATGTCTGTCGATTTCTCAGACACTCTGGATCATCAGCAAACATGCTTGAGAGGTTGATGATGCTCTTCCTTGAATTTTGTGGGCTCACGACACTCGTAGCTCACTTTCTCACCTCCCGAACCCCAAGCTGAAACCTTAGGGTGCTCACAGAAGACCCTGCGCCCACTCTCTTTCTTTCTTTCCTCTCAGAATGTTTTGAACTTTTCAAAAAAATGCAAAAACCTTCCTCATGCCATCTTTTCTTTTTTAGATCAGATTGTGCACATGCCCCACCTTTCTCCTCTTTTTAAAATAATGCAAGACGTGTCTTATCCGCGTGAGAGGATAAAGATAAGTGGTTGCTCATTTGAATTCAAATCGAATTTGAATTCAAATGCAAACCAACTCATCCCTATCCACTTGGGTGTGAGAAGAGAAGGGGTGTGGCTTCATTTGTGCATGGAGAGTTTACATGAGAAATACTTTCTCGTGTATAATATGGGGCGCACAAAAGGATAAGAGGTGGTGCATGGAGTTGGTTGCTCATTCAAATTCAAACTTTATTTTGAATTTGAATGGCCAACCAACCATCTTTATCCACCCATATGGTGCACAAATGTGGGGCGTGGGATGCCTTCTGTGTGGGAGAAAATTCATGAGAAGTTGCTTCTCATGAATTCAAATGGGCGCAGAAGAAGTGAGGTGGCGCAGGGAGAAATATCAAGGTGGTTTGAACCTAATTGAGCCAACCTAATCAAATAGGTTAAGCACAATTAGACTAAATTAAACCCAACTTAATTAGACTTAATTAGGCTCAATAAAATTTTAATCAAATCAGAAATTGACTAAGCCCAACCCCTAATCAAATCAGGGATCAAATCACTTCGATGATTAGGTCAACACTTAACCTAATCGGGTCAAACTCAACTGAATCCAATTCAATTGGACTTGATCCAAAAATAATTACTCAATCAAATTGAGTTAATTAGCGATCAAATCACTAATTAAACCTCTCATAAATACTGAGTCCAAATCTGATGGGCAAACAGGCATCAGAATTCATCGATATGAAATCCTGATCGAAAAGTTCCAAACCAGTGGGACTCTTGACCCCGGTACCCAAAATGTGTGGAACTCGTGATCAGAGAATCCTGATTCTCGATCACAGAATCTCAGACATGTAGGACTCTTCACCAGCCATCATATCAGATAAGAACCTCTAATGTGTGTGACCCCGCAGGTTCGAACCTAAGCCGGTAGCACAGGAACCAATTCCTGTACTAGTCGAAGTGATCATCTAGCAATGGTACCCGACATCCGGATAGGTCGAATAGTCGCAATCATAATACTCAGAACCTATGTGAATATGGTTACTGTATAATTCATTCCTTTTGACCCCTATGTTTAGGATGACTCAAAGTTAAACTATCAACCATGATTAGATCATCCGAATCATGCTCAACTCAAACAGTCCTGTGACTCCTCACTAGGACTACCCTGGCCAAGGTTTTGCTAAATTGAAACATGACTGTACACAGCTCCTGAACTGGAGTGGTCAATCTCATCTTGACACACGCACCGATAAGTCAAGTACTTGACTACACCCAGCATCCTTCCGTCACTGAATTAAAAATTCAGGTAGTCCAGTGCCTAAGTGCAGTGAGTTGCTTGTAAGTCACCGTGGCGGTCTCAGGTCGGAGGGACAGTTATACCCATATCCCATCGGAGCAAATCTTGACAGCAGAAATAGCTTCAGAGTTAGTCACGTTCAGTGCAGATGTACACTTACATCTCACTTGTATACCATACAAGTGTCTCCACACTCTTTGGTTAAGAGGACAACCAACCTATATGGCACACAACGACCTATGCTTGATAAATATTGTTGTCCTTGGTAACAACGTATCATTTGGTCGCAAACAGGTTTAAGGACTAAACGATAAATCCTCCTTTGTCGAGTCTAAATAGTCCTAAGGACTTCCCACAATACAGGAGTTCATTAGAAGATGAAACAATTTGTGATGAAAAATATTAAAATAACTTTTATTTATTTATAATTTATATACTAATACAAAAAGAGCATAACCGTCAACAGACTGATGATTGGCTTTGGGACATTATTCCCAACAATCTCCACTTGGTCTAAAGCTAATCGGTGCAGTATCTAATACCTATCTTCGACTTGAAATCGTCGAACTCTTTCACCGCAATGACTTTAGTGAATGGGTCGGTCAGGTTCTCCTTCCGTCGATCTTCTGAAGGTCGACGTCACCTCGATCCATGATTTTTCGGACGAGATGGTAGCGGCGCAGAATATGTTTCATCCACTGATGTGCCTTTGGTTCCTTCGCCTGAGCAATGGCTCCAGAGCTATCACAGTAGAGCAGAACTGGACCAATAAGGGAGGGTGCTACTCCGAGCTCGGTGATGAATTTTTTCAGCCACACTATTTTTTGGCAGCATCTGATGCAGCGACATACTCCGCCTCACAAACTGAATCAGCCATAGTGTGCTGCTTGAAACTTTTTCAGCAGACAACCCCACCATTAAGGGTAAAAATAAATCCCAATATACTCTTGCTGTCATCATGATCAGACTGAAAACTAGAGTCTGTAAATCCTATAAGTCTGAAGTTCGATTGACCATAAATAAGCCACTGGTCCTTAGTATTTCTTAAATACTTCAGGATGGTTTTAACAACCTTCCAGTGATTCTCTCTTGGATCAGATAGGTATCTACTCACTACCCTTAGTGAGTATGCCACATCTGGTCATGTACATGTCATGGCATACATGATAGATCTCACTGCGAAATATATAAAATTCTACCTATACGCTCTCTCTCTTGAGGTGTTGTCGGATAATCCCTCTTCGAGAGAGAAATTCTATGGCCTATCGGTAGATAGCCTTTCTTGAATTCTCCATGCTGAACCTTTCAGCATAGTATCAATGTACATGGACTGGGATAAGCTAAGCAACCTTTTAGATCTATCCCTATAGATCCTCATCCCTAGGATGTAGGAAGCTTCTCCCAGATCCTTCATAGAGAATTATGATGACAGCCAAATCTTTATTCTCTGTAATGTAGGGACATCATTCCCGATTAAGAGAATGCATCCACATACAATACAAGAAATACTACTACTGGACCATTAGCCCACTTATAAATGCAGGGTTCTTCTCCATTCTTAACGAAGCCATACGTCTTGATCGTCCTATCAAAACGTATGTTCCAACTCCGAGATGCCTGCTTAAGTCCATAAATGGACCTCTGTAGCTGCACACCTTAGACTCATCTGGGATGTGAACCCATCAGGTTATATCATATACACCTCTTCATCCAGCTCTCCATTTAGGAAAGCTGTCTTCACATCCATCTGCCAGATTTCATAGTCCAGATGGGCAGCTATCGCAAGCATAATCAGAATGGATTTGAGCATTGCCACAGGAGAAAATGTCTCGTCATAGTCTATACCATAACATTGACGATATCTCTTGGCAACTAGATGGGCTTTGTAGGTCTCCCCTTTCCGTGTGCGCCCCTCTTCCTCTTAAAGACCCACTTACACCCTATGGGTTTTACTGCTTCAGGTGGGTCAACCAATGTCCACACATCGTTGACCTTCATGGACTCCATTTCGGATTTCATGGCCTCTAGCCATTTTTCAGAGTCAGGTCTTTGCATTGCATCCATGTAGGTGATCGGATCCTCATCATTTTCATCAAGTTTGATAGGATCGCCATCCCAGACCAAGAAACCAAGTATCTGTCCGGTTGACATGGTACTCTACCAGATCGCCTTAAGGGTGCAGGAACAATGAGCTCCGAATCTGGTCTAACCAAATCTGGTTCAGGTTCAGCTACTTGTGTCAGTTTTTCCACCGGTCGAACTTCCTCAAGTTCGACCTTAGAGGCAACAGTCCCTTCACCAAGGAACTCCTTTTCTAAAAAGATTGCCTTAAGGCAGACAAACACCTTTTGCTCATCAGCTAGGTAGAAATAATACCCTTTGGTCTCTTTTGGGTTCCCTATGAAATTACACTTGTCAAACCTAGGTCCAAGCTTGTCCGTAATTAAATATTTAACATAAGTCGGACACCCCCAAACCCTAAGGTGCGAGAGTACTGGCTTACATCTTATCCATATCTCATATGGCATTTTGGTTACAGACTTACTCGAAACCCTATTTAGAAGGTAACAAGCTGATTCGAGCGCATATCCCCAGAGGAAGATTGGCAGACCAGCAAACCCCATCATGGATCAAACCATGTCCAACAAGGTCCGATTCCTCCTTTCAGACACACCATTATGCTGTGGTGTTCTAGGAGGAGTCTACTGAGAGAGAATCCATTCTCTCCAAGATATGTCAGAAACTCATTGAAAAGGTATTCACCTCCTCGATCAGATCGAAGAGTTTTAATATACTTTTTAGTTTATTTTTCTACCTCATTTTAGAATAGTTTGAACATTTCAAACGACTCCGACTTATGCTTCATTAAGTAGACATACCCATACCTCGATAGGTTGTCTGTGAAGGTTATGAAGTAGAAATATCCACCTCTTGCACTTGAGCTCATGGATCCATATATATCAGAATGTACCAGACCCAAGAGTTCACTGGCTTGCTCATCTTTTCCAGTAAAAGTGACTTGGTCATCTTTCCAAAAAGACAGGACTCACAGGTTGGAAGTGATTCACAATCACGTACTTCAAGAATTTCTTCTTGAGCAAACCTGTTTATCCTGTTCTTATTGATATGACCTAGCCTACAGTACCAAAGTAGACTTCTGACACATTACCTATTCTAGGACGTTTACCAGAGGTTTGAACCATATTGACAGGCTGTGATAGTAAGTAAATTCTATTATTTAGTTGTCCAACAAATATTGTAACACCATTCAAAATGATATTGCAAACATTTCCTTTTATTAAAAATTCATAACCGTACATGGCCAAAAGGCCTACAGAAATAATATTTAATAAAAAGTTTGGACAATAGTGATTTCACTCAGAATTACATTACGAGAATTGATTACAAGGTTCATGATTCCTATAACTAGAACTGAAACTTTGCTTCCATCTCCAATATTCAGGAACCTCTCGCAGTCATCAAATCTCCTACTGACCTGCAGACCCTGCATCGAATTGCAAATATGATAAGGGCTTCCGGTATCCAATACCCAGGCAGTAGTATCACAAATGGAAAAGTTGCAAGGTGTTATCATATAATTACCTTGCTTCTTCTTCGACCTGTTTGGGTCCAGAGAGGCAATGTATAGAGGAAGTTCCTCTTCCAGTGCCCTTGCTTCTTACAAAAGAAGCACTCCGTCTGGCTCTGGTGGCCTGCGCTTCTTGGTTTGACCCTGTGCAGATGTCCCAGCATGCGACTGACCTTCTTATTCTTCTTCTTCTTGTTCTTCTTCCCTTTCTTAAAGGGTCGACGACAGAAGAAGATCCTTCCACAACATTCACCGACTCCTTATGGAGCTGGTGGTCCTTTTCAAAGTTCTGCAGTAACCCCAACAAGCCGTGGTAATTCACTGCAGACTTTGTCATTCAAAATGAGTAAGAAAGGGGAGGAAGGACTTGGGCAAAGAATTAAGGATCGCATCCTTACCAAGCTGCTCGTGCAAGGGAAAGCCCAGTTTACTTAGGTGCTCAATCATTTGATCATGTACAGTACATGATCGGTGGTTGAGGCCCCATCCCTCATCCGAGTATTGAAAATGGCACAACTAGTTTTGTGCCTTTCAACGTCTTCAGGCGTGCCAAAGGAGTTGTTCAACATTTGAAGCATCTCCTGCGGTGGGCATTCTCGAACCTGTGGCTAAACTCATCATTCATTGCCGCCAGCATTATGCACCGAATGGTGGTGCGGTCGTTGAGCCACTTCTGGTAAGTATCTCAGACCATCCCTCTAGCATTCGGAGCTGGCTCCTCGGGTGCCGGATCCGTTACTACATAAAGGATCCGCTCATGCTCAAGGATGATTTTTAATTTTTGATACTAGCTATTGAAATTAGATCCCATGAGCTTGTCATTATCTAATAATGACCAGAGCGATAGGGTAGTGGCCATAGCTGCACAAAGAAAAATCAGACCTCTATTAGTATATAAATTATTAATACTAAAGACTTGGACTTTAGTCTAAAGTTTCTCCCAGTATTTTTACGAACTGGTAGCCTCAACCTCCAATTCGAGGAATTACTTTAATTCCTTAGTGGGTACTAGAATCCACACAGACTATACACGAGCCCAACTTTGGTTGGTCAACCCATGTGCATCTATGGGTAGGTTCATAACCAGTTGTTTCTCTAAACAACTTCTAGTAATAAATTTTACCCCAGAACCTAATCAGTAGGCTTTGGCCTCCACTGAAAAGATCTGGTTAGGTCCAACCATTAACATGACTTGATTTGGTGAATCAGACCAATAAATGATCAGGTCCACTTTGGTCGCCAACCTGACCACCATCAGAAAGACTCAACCAAATTATCATACTATGAATGATAATTCTATTAGTCAATAAGCACCAGACCTTTGGGCCTCCAGTGATTATTAAGCTAATGGACTCATTATCACTCACTTAATGGGAGGCTATGACTTAGTTATCACTATAACTTAATCATTTTAGGGACCTAATAATTTTTGAGAATTTTTATTAAAGGATAGATGAGAAAAATTAACCAGCCAATTTCAATCCTCCCACTGACTTCACCAAGTCAGATTAAAAAAAGATTTAATTAAAGCCGACATTAGAAGTACCTAAATCAGTCACACTGATTTACATAATGACATGGGTGAGCCCTAATCACCAAGTGATCTAATCAAAACTAACTCACCAGGTTAGCCAGGTAAGTGAGATCAGTGGTGGGGATATGCCATTAACTCGTCAAAGATAGAATCAATGCGAGTAGCTCCCACATAAGAACCACTGGTCAAACTACCGAACTTACCTTAGACACCAACCGATTCATTAGTTTTAATTTGATCAACTTAGTAAATAGGGTTCCACCGTGTAGCCATGAATTAAGTCCATCTTGGTCTAGTTAAAGACATGGACCCATTCAACTACAACTATTGGAGTTGAGTCTAGAGTGTCCTTGACCTAATCTAATTCAACTTTAGATTAGATTTGACCAATTACTCTAATTTAGTCTATTTCTTTAAGCTAACCTTAGGTCTAATCCAATTATGACCTAATCCATCTAACCCATTGATCCACAAGTTTATGCAATTGTCTTAGATCTTAATTATAATTCTAAGCCAACTTGACAACACTTAATTCCTTTAATTAAGTATTTGGGCTGATGGGTCAGGGTTTGGCATTTCGAAAATAATTTTCAAATTTGTAAGGTTTTATTTTCTATTCACCAAATATATTGACTCATTTCACAAATAGATCAGCACATTTCATAAATAGCACTCCTATTGCTAATTACATAACAGAAAATAACTCAATCAAAATAAATCATGAATATTTTTTAGATCTAATCTAACACATTCATGATAAATTTTATAATTAAGTCCTTTCGCTACTTCATCTGCATGGGATATAATTGTAGTGGCCCCCTACCACCATAGGAGAACCCCATCGAATGGGAGGAGAGGGCCTTTAAACCCTACTTTTCTCCTATGACCGGACGACCATGGCAACCAACCCAATTAGATTACTTGCTACTTGAATCAAGTATATCTAAATATACCAATTTTAAAATTTAAATTTCAAATTTTAAATTTCAAATTTTAAATTTTGAATTTCAAATTTCAAACAAATTTTAAATTTCAAATTTCAAATTTTTGAATTTCAAATTTTGAATTTTAAATTTTGAATTTTAAATTTGAAATTTCAACCAAATTTTAAATTTAAAATTTTGAATTTTGAATTTCAAATTTTTGAATTTTGAATTTCAAATTTCAAAATTTAAATTTCAAATTTTTAAATTTGAATTTTGAATAACTTTCAAAATTCAAATTTAAATTTTAAATTTCAAATTTCAAATTTAAACATTTAGATTACAACTTAATCTATGCATGCAAATATATATATCATATCTTAGAACCCGCTCTGATACCATTTGAAGTGAAATTTGAATGCAGGGATAAAATGGTAATTTTAAAATTTTTTAAAATTACTATTTTACAGTAAAAATTATTAATTAATCTAATTAATTAATATATATTTACCCTACACTAGATCTAAATATGATATATAGCATGCATGCATTTAAATTTGAAATTCAAATTTGAACAGTAAACAATTTACTGCTATGTGTTCAGAATACATTATCTTTGTGTGGATAGTTAATCGTCGCAATCTGATCACCGTCGGGAGAATCTAATCATCACAATATAGCCACACAGTATGTCTAGCCTCTGCGGATCATCCACATGAAGCTTCCGATCTGATCGGCTCCTCACGAGTGCTAGCTCATTGTAGAGCCCTTTCGACGGTCGATGCTGATCGAACTCCTTCGATCGATATCTGTCGATTCTCAGATACTCTAGATCATCAACAAACATGCTTGAGAGGTTGATGATGCTCTCCCTTGAATTTGGTGGGCTCACGATACTCGTAGCTCACTTTCTCACTTTTCGAACCCCAAGCTGAAACCCTAGGGTGCTCACAGAAGATCCTGCGCCCACTCTCTTTCTTTCTTTCCTCTCAAATGTTTTGAACTTTTCAAAAATATGCAGAAACCTTCTCACACCCTCTTTTCTTTTTTAGATCAGATTGTGACACACCCCACCTTTCTCCTCTTTTTAAAACAACGCAAGACGTGTCTTATCCGCGTGAGAGGATAAAGATAAGTGGTTGCACATTTGAATTCAAATTGAATTTGAATTCAAATGCAAACCAACTCATCCCTATCCACTTGGGTGTGAGAAGAGAAGGGGCATGGATTCATTTGTGCATGGAGAGTTTACATGAGAAAACTTTCTCGTGTATAATATGGGGTGCACAAAAGGATAAGAGGTGGCGCATGGAGTTGGTTGCTCATTCAAATTCAAACTTTCTTTTGAATTTGAATGGCCAACCAACCATCTTTATCCACCCATATGGTGCACAAATATGGGGTGTGGGATGCCTTCTGTGTGGGAGAAAATTCATGAGAAGTTACTTCTCGTGAATTCAAATGGGCGCAGAAGAAATGAGGTGGCGCAAGGAAAAATATCAAGGTGGTTTGAGCCTAATTGAGCCAACCTAATCAAAATAGGTTAAGCACAATTAGACTAAATTAAACCTAACTTAATTAGGCTTAATTAGACTCAATAAAATCTTAATCAAATCAAAAATTGACTAAGCCCAACCCCTGATCAAATCAGGGACCAAACCACTTCGACGATTAGGTCAACACTTAACCTAATCGGGTCAAACTCAACTGAATCCAATTCAATTGGACTTGATCCAAAAATAATTATCCAATCAAATTGAGTTAATTAATGATCAAATCACTAATTAAATCTCTCATAAATACTGAGTTTAAATCTGATGGGCAATCTGGCATCAAAATTCATCGATATAAAATCTTGATCAAAAAGTCCCAAATCAGTGGGACTCTTGACCCCGGTACCCAAAATATGTGAAACTCATGATCAGAGAATCCAGATTCTCGATCATAAAATCTCAGACATGTAGGACTCTTCACCGGCCATCAGATCAGATAGAAACCTCTAATGTATGTGACCCCACAGGTTCGAACCTAAGCCGGTAGCACAGGAACCAATTCCTGTACTAATCAAAGTGACTATCTAGCAATGGTACCCGATGTCTGGATAGTCGAATAGTCACAATCGCAACACTCAAAATCTACTGAATATGGTTACTGTATAATTCATCCCTTTTGACCCCTATGTTTAGGATGACTCAGAGTTAAACTGTCAACCCTGATTAGATCATCCAATCATGCTCAACTCAAACAGTCCTGTGACTCCTCACTAGGACTACCCTGGCCAAGATTTTGCTAAATTGAAACACGACTGTACACAGCTCCTGAACTGGAGTGATCAATTCCATCTTGACACACGCACCGACAAGTCAAGTACTTGACTACACCCAGCATCCTTCCATCACTGAATTAGAAATTCAGGTAGTCCAGTGCCTAAGTGCGTGAGTTGCTTGCAAGTCACTATGGCAGTCTCAGGTCGGAGGGACAGTTACACCCATATCCCATCGGAGCAAATCTTGACAGCAGAAATAGCTCCGGAGTTGGTCACGTTCAGTGCTGATGTACACTTACATCTCACCTGTATGCCTTATCAGTGTCTCCACACTCCTTGATTAAGAGGACAACCAACCTATATGGCACACAACGACCTATACTTGATAAACGTTGTTGTCCTTGGTAACAACGTATCATTTGATCACGAACATGTTTAAGGACTAAACGACAAATCTTCCTTTGTCGAGTCTAAATAGTCCTAAAGACTTACCACAATACAGGAGTTCATTAGAAGATGAAATAATTTGTAATGAAAAATACCAAAATAATTTTTATTTATTTATAATTCATATATTAATACAAAAGGAGCATAACCGTCAACAGACTGACGATTGGTTTGGGACACTATTCCCAATAAATATACTGAGGACAGTTCCTCTTTCAGTGCCCCTGCTTCTTGCAAAAGAAGCATTCAGTTTGACTCTTATCGAGCTTGATCTTTTTGGTTTGGCCTTGTACTGATGTCCAGCCTGAACTTGCACCTTCTTCACTTTCTTCTCTTATTCTTCTTTCATTTCTTAAAGGGTCAAGAACCAGAAGTCGAACCTCCCACTAAGTTCACTGAGTCTTTGTGGAGTTAGTGATCCTTCTCAAAGTTCTGAAGCAACCCCAGTAACCTATGGTTGTTTACTTCAGCTTTGTCATTCTATAATGAGTAAAGAATGGGAGATAAGAATTGGGCAGTGAGTTCAGTATTGCATCTTTCCTAAGTTGCTCATGCAAGGAAAAGTCGAGCTTGCTCAAATGCTCCATCAGCTCGATCATGTACAATACATGATCAGTGACAGAGACACCATCCCGCATTTGGTGTTGAAGATGGCACAACTAGTCTTATACCTCTTCATGTCATCGGATGTGCCAAAGGCATCCTCTAACACTTGAAGTATGTCCTTTGGCTGAGCCATCTCAAATCTACGATTGAACTCGTTACTCATGGCAGCCAGCATGATGCAGTGCACCGTGATCCGATCACTGAGCCACTTCTGATAAGTATCTCTGACTATTTTATGTGCATTGGCAGCTGGCTCCTCAAGTGTAGGATCTTTATCACATATAGGATCCGTTCATGCTCCAGGACTATCTTCAACTTTTGGTACCAGCTACCAAAATTGGGTCCCACCAACATATCATTGTCCAACAATGATCAGAGCGATAGGAAAGTGGCCATATCTGCACAAAAGAAAATCATAACCTAATTAGTAATTGATTCATTAAATCTAAAGATTTAGACTTTAATCAAAATATTTCTCTCACTATTTTATTCAAATTGGTAGCCTCTACCTCCAATTCAAGAATTACCCTAATTCCTTAATGGGTACTAGAATTTACTTAGACTGCACACAAGCCCAACTTTGGTTGGCCAACCCATGTACATCTAAGGGTAGGTTCATAACCAATTATTTTTTGAAATAATTTCTAGTAATTTTAATTTTGCCCCAGTCCCTAATCAGTAGGCTTTGGCCTCCACTGAAAAGTTCTGGTTAGGTCCAACCATTAACATGACCATACTTGGCCCATCTAGCCAATGAATGATTAGGCCTAACTTTGGTTGGCTAACCTAACCACCATTTAGAAAGATACAGTCAAGAAATCATATTATGAATGACAATTCCATCAGCTGATAAGCACTAGGCCTTTGGGCCTCCAATGATTATCCAACTGATGGACCTATTATCATCCACTTAATGGGAGGCTATGATCTAGTTATCACCATAACTATTTCATTTTAAGGACCTAATAATTTTAGAAATTTAATTGATTTAGAGGAGAAGGTCAGATGAACCAGCTTATCATGATCCTCCCACTGGCTTCACCAAGTCAGCTTAAGGGAGACCATTAAAAGAGCTAGTCTAGGAGCATCTAAATCAGTCACATTGATTTACCTAGCTGACATGGGTCAGCTCGAATAATCAAGTGATCCGATCAAAAGATAATTTTACCAAGAGGCCAGGTAAGTTCGATCGGTAGGAGGGTCTGCCAAAACTTGTCTTAGACACCATCAGAAATTGCTAGATAAGCAGACTGCCAATTAAAAACCATCAGTCTGATTTATCTTAGACACCAATTGGTTTAATTAGTTTCGATTAGATCAACCTAACAGTTCATGCTAGACCGCTTAGCCAAGAATCAAGTCCATTTGGTTCTCGTTAAAGATATGGACTTGACCAACTACAACTATTGTAATTGATCTAGATAATCCTTGACCTAATCTAAGACAACAATTGATTAGATTTAGTCAATTTTTTAATTAAATCCATCTTTAATCTAACTTTAGGTCTAATCCAATTAATGGACCTAATTCCCACTAACCCATTAACCCAATGTGTTATGGTTTGTGTCTTAGGTTCTTCAATTCACAATCCTAGAACCTAATCAAACAACTTCTTAATTCCAATTAAGTTTTGGTATAAGGGTTGGGGTTTGGCTTTTTGAAAATAATTTTTATATTTATAAAATATTTTTACAACATGATTCTACCAATCAAGTTACATATTTGATTCATAATCAAAATACAAGTGAAATAAGCATTAAACTACTTTAGATCTAACTAAATAGGTTCATGTAATTGAAACAATTTTAACTTTAACTTGCATAAATTTTTCAGACAAAAATATGATGATTGAGCTGGCTCTTCATTGAAGTCGAGCTGGCTCGATGATGTTTCGCCTGAGCATCAGTTCTGTCTGCCAAAGAGAGCCGGCTCAAATCAACACCGAGCTGGCCCGACTGGTTTCAGTAGAACTGTCAATGATTCTTTGCACGAAAATTATTAACAAAGAGATTTTATTTTAGATTTAAATACTTTTTAAATCTAATAAATCATAAATTTAATCTAGATCACATCTAACAAATTTATGATTAAAGATAGATCTATACGAACTAGGACAATCTTTGCACTGTGAGGGGTAAACCTTACAGCAGGACCACCTATAGTTCATGATTGATCTAAAAATTTTAATTTTAGATTTAACAATCAGATTATAAATTAGGTCTAATCTAAGAAATAATCTAAACATGTATAAATAATCATGTAATAAACAACTTAGGCTCTGATACCAATTGAAGGAACCAGATCTAGAGTTTCAGGGTTAGATCTTGAAACTTTTTCAAAATCAGGCAGCGGAAGATTAAAATAAATCAAAATTTATCTTATAAAATCAAAGAATCTCTAGATCTAAGATCTTATTATATGATTATTACATAAAATTAAATCAAAAATTAAAATATAAAGAGCAAGAACTATATGTTGATCATATCAACATGTTTCTATACTACATCTAATGTATGTAAAATATAATAGATCAGATCTATTACCTTGCAAGTTAGACATTCTAACTTTGTTGATCCAGGCTTGAGAATGATATTGTGAGCCACACACATATCTGACCTCTAGGAGTCATCCACACGAGCCCACTAATCACGATCAGAAGTCCTAGTCTAGGAAATCAGCACAGTATGCTAGTACTGTGCTGATCCTTCTTCTATGGTCGATCAGATGCCTCTTTCTTCTTGATTTAGAATCTTCCAAAGATGAGAAGTAGGAGAAAGAGTTTTATATATGAGACAGTCTTAGAAAACTCACAGATGGATGAAGGAAAGAGGTGAACTCAACAACCCTAGAAGAAGACCCTCTTCTTCTTCTCTTTGCTCTAACCCAGATACTTAGTTTTGTGTCTAATATATCTCCATGCTCCAATACTCTTTCTCCCTAATTTTCACACACCCCAAAGGTCTCTAAATTATCTATAATCCACAAAAATTTTTAGAAAAAATTCATCTTAAATCAAGAGATATAAAGAATCCTTGTCTAGGTCAAATACCTAATCAAGGAAAATCCAAACAGGGCAAGACAAGGGGTGCCCAACTCTTGGGTGCCCCCTCCTTCTTTTTCTACCATAGACACTAGCAAAGGGTACATAATATATTCCATAAAACTCATAAAAATATCAAAAAAAATCAGGATAAAATCAGTGCCATAAGGAAAGAGTTTTGGTTTCCTAAAATTTTATCTCATAGAATTTGAAATCCAAACTAATTCCTACTTTGACTTGGTCCACAACCACATTCTATGTAAGAGAGAAAGAGTGAAAAGCTTGGGGCATGTGTGATAGCCTGGGAGAGAAGGTTTTGTCACATAAAATAAGAGAGAGTGGGCGTGGGGGGCTAAGGTGGTGCAAGGTGGAATCTTAGTCTTACTGGGGTTCAATCTATGACTTGTTCAAATTTGGTTTCTCAAACCAAATCAAACCAAAATCAAATCAACCTAATTAAAATAGATCTTAACCTAATTAAGAACCTAATTTAATTAGATTAAATTATATTTAAATTTAATTCAATTTTTAATCAAATTAAAAATTAGGTTGACCCAAGTCCTAATTGAACTAAGATTAATTTTTCCTTGCACTTGGCTAATCCAATAAATCAATTGGACTTGATCCAATCAAGCCTAAACCAAATCTAATTAAATCATATTCAATTAGGCTTAATTTTAGCCTATTGGATAAATCAAATTAAGTCAATTAGCAATCGAATTGCTAATCGATCCTCCTGCAACACTTGCACTAGGTTAAATGTCAATCGTATTGATCGTTTAATCCTAGAATGATTCTTAATCGTTGATCAACCATCTGATCGGATCGTGAACTCGAATGTGTGTGACCTCATAGGTCCAGAAACCTAAGCAGATAGTACAAAAATAAATTTTTATACCAATCGAAGTGATAATCTAGCAATGATACCCGACGGTCGATAGGTCGAATGTGTAGAACAACATCCTTAGAACCCATGCGGATATAGTTTCCATATAATTCATCTCCTTGACCAAAATGCTCAAAGGATACCTCAGCGTTCCACTGTTAACTCAGATCAGGTTGTCCACATTGTATTTCAAAATATCAAATCTATCTGATGGATTACCTTGGCCAAGGTTTTGCTAAATTGAAATACAGTGACTCATTCTTCTCCAACTCTTGGAGTGATCAATCCCATCTTGATCACACTCCGACTTTGCAAGTACTTGACTGTGCCCAGAAGCCTTCTGTCACTGAATTAGAAATTTAGTTAGTCCAGTACCAAAGCACAGTGAGTTGCTTGCAAGTCACTGAGGCGATCTCAGGTCTAAGGGACACTTATACCTATACCCCATCAGAGACATTCTCGATAACAGAATGCTCTGGAGTTGGTCATATTCAATGATGATGTACCCTTACATCTCACCTGTATGCCATACCAATGTCTCTACACTCCTTGGTTAAGAGGACAACCAATCTATATGGCCTACAGCGACCTATGCTCGATAGAAGCTGTCGTCCTTATTAACAGCCTATCATTTGATCGTGAACAGTTTTAAGGACTAATCGATAAATCCTCTCTTTATTGAACCTAAATAGTCCTAAGAATTTTATCACAACAATGGATTTTATTAGAAGATGAAAACTAATGATGAAAATACCAAAATATATTTTATTTATTAACAAATCAATTACAACACAAGGTTGCTCAACCGTCAACAGGCTAACGATTGGCTTTTGGGACATATTTCCCAACAGCTTTGTCTTGGTTGAATAATTTTTCAGGATAGCATGTTGGGTCACAATCATATTGTAATCATTTTAGAAGAAAAGTAACATCCCAAACTCTTTTAGGATGAGCTTTATGGACCTATCCTCTAACATATCCATCTGCTGTCCTAGATACAGGTTGGACATCCTTGAATCTCAAAATAATTAAGATTCAGTTCTCACCATACCATATCTCATACGGTACGGTAGGAACAGGCTCAGAGAGAACCCAATTTCATAGAAATAAAGCATGTTCCTAAAGAAATAAAATAAATCAGTGAAGTTCATCACAGATCGGACTATATCTCATATAGTCCCATGACTTTTCTTATCTCGTTGAGCTGAGATTTACTAAAAAGGGACAAATATGAAACTATGTCATTTTATGAGATAAGCGAGAAATTCTTTTCATTGGTATTACATCCTTGATCCGATCGAAGTATCTTTAAAAAATTTTTGATTTTCTTCTCTACTTTATAACTAAATTTTTTTGAACCTTTCAAAAATTTTAGATTTGTATCTTATATACTTACCCATACCATGACTAATCATCGGTAAAGGTAATGAAGTAGAGACAACTCTTTTTAGTAGCACATCACATGGGCTACACACATCAAATACGTATAAAGATAAGTATCTCAGTGATCCTTTTCCTCTTGTCCTATAACAGTAGCTTGGTCATATTTTTTAAAAGAGATGATACACAAACTAGATATAACTCAACAGTCAATGAGCCCAAAAGCCCATAATTCTCCAGTTTGTTAATCATTTCTTCTCTAATATGACTTAGCCACAGGTTCTACATATACTTAAGGTTTATCTCAACTCTAAATCTCTCAGATCTAATGGCATTCACTACTTGCTCAATTAAGTTCATAAATGTATCACCATTCAAATAATAGAGATCGTCTCTAAGAACTAAATCCAAACGATAATCACAAAAGATAGATATTCATGGCCATAGCAGAACTCTTGCCCCATTGCCAATTTCAAGAGTTACTTCCTCAGCCCTCCACCTTCCCATCGACTCTATATAAAATCACTAGAGTCTACAGCTCAACTGGGAGAAGAGAAAATTGTAAGAATAGTATTGAGCAATTTTGACATGCCTACTCTAGACGTGTCTTTGTTTCTTTAGGCTCTTCAGGTATTTACCTCTAAACTCTTTCAAGATTCTTTTGCTAACAACACTTTGACCAATTCAGATAAGGTGCCATGATGGTCATTCATATGATAGTTTACCATAAACTATCCATATAAACTAATCAGAGATCGCAGGATCAAATTCACAAGTAATTTTTTGTTCATAGTTATGTCGAGCCTTTTAACCTTCTTAATATCTTTGATCATTATCAAATAACAATCATAGAATGACTGCCCATCATGCATCATATGCGCTGTGTGACTCTGATCACCTCACAACACTTATAGATGAATCAATATATCATTGGCAGTGAGCATGTGCTCATGCATACATTGGAGTTCATCTAACATGGACTTCAATATTTAGCATCTATCTTAATTATCATTGTCCATCCACTCATCAAGTATATGTTGGAATTCAGGGTTTGGTGCATGCATATGTATTACAAAATTTTATTTTTTAAACACCACAGTGGATAATAAGATTAAAATAATTTTAATCTAAATTATCCATGCATAAAAATATAAAATCACATGAATCTATTTCATATGCTAAAATTGATATATGCTGAAATTCAAATTATGATCAAATCACATACCTGTTTCATAATTTTTTTCTTCGAATCTAGATCTGAAAGAGAAGAGATTCTCTCTTAACCACACAAGCATCTGGCCTCTATGAATATCCACTCGGGATCAGCCTGGAATAGCTCTCTTTAATCTGAATTTTGGTTCTCCAAAATTCAGCCTGCTGAATCTGAACGAAGCCTGCATCGCGATCAACGCTTAATCTTTCTCCTTGATCTTTTTTTCTCCTCTTCTCTAGAGTTTCTTCTTGCTTTGTGCTACTACAAAATACCAGCAACTAGTAAATTATGGCATGCCCAACACCTTGGGCATGGAATTCCTTGGGACTCGTGTCCCAAGGGATGAGGCATGTAGAACGCCCAAGAGAAGAGAAAGGGAGAGGAAGAGAGGGCATAGGGAGAGCCTTTGGGCATGAGGGGCTGCTGGTTTGGATGCTCTAGAGATCTTAGGACAGGTCCCTTTAAATAGGCATGAGGATTGAATCCTATTCAATCTCATAATATAAGTCCTACTTGCATTAGGATTCCTATTAACTTAAGTTATCCAACTTGCATTAGGAAGCCCATTAGGCACCAATAATTGGAGCCCTTGCACCCATAATTAGACATCCAAAAATACACCTAAGAGATATCCCATAAGAGAACTAAAAGCCCTCTAATCAATGGACACGCTTAACTTGATCAAATCAAGGTGGCATCCAAAAATAACTATCAAGAAAATTAATTAGGGACTTGCATTCTTAATTAATTTGATCCATAACTTTAGACACCCAATAATTAGAGTCTCATAAATCTTATTCATGTAGGTTATTAGTAGGTAATTAAGTTAGAATTATCTTATCAAATAAGTAATCCCAATGAAAAGAGAAATTATGTCCAATCATGTGCTAGCAAGGTTATCATGAATCCAATAGATTTCTCTAAACCCAATTGACATGTCATAAGCTCAATTACTAATTTCAGACTAAATTTCTTTGTTGAGTGATCCCATAGGTTCAATTCTATCTAATAGTGAGATATACAATGATTTCTATCATTGTATCATTGAAACTCTTTTTAATGGATCAGAATAATTTTACTCTAACTCAACAGGAATTGTCGATCCAAAACAATCCTAGTGAGCTCTCACAATCCACCAGTGACACCTAGCAGTATGTAGTGGTAATCCAGTAGAACTGAAATGAACCTCTAGGTATAGTTAATGTATGATTCAGTCCCTCTATCGTGAGTCCCGACTAGATGGCAGATCATTGATAAATCGTCAAACCTCAACATCAGTCATATGTTAGATTCGATTAGCTCAAGTCCAGTTGTGACTTCTATGAAAATTCTTTTCCATCAATCACACTACTATGGTCATAGATTTTTGGATTTAGCCTTTCAAATCTCATAGGACTACTCTTCTCTATCAAGGTCAATAGATCCTATCTTGATGCATAGCCCACTCTTACAGTGGATCAACTATCGCCAACATCCACTATAAGGGCTCATCGAGACCCATGTTTCTATGTCAGTCAAACTTCAGCAGCCTCACTATAAATAGAAATATCATCTCAAGTCAAAAGATCAGTCACACAACTTCAGCATCGAGATAATCACTAACGATCTAATAGAAATCCAAGTGATCTCTCGTATGGTCATCTCAGTACTAGTTATTCTCTAACAACCACCCGCACTCATCACTCTGTATCTCTACGCAGTAGACCAGAGACTCATCTATCCAGAAGGAAGCGATTTGTGTGCCATTCTATCCAGACCAATCACCATCCTCATGATGATCCTATGACTAGGAGTATTTAGGAATTATATACATGTCTCTAATTCTCAACACCTTGAGAATATGTATCATAACTAATTTCATAAACGATTCAAGGATGCATCATACTTGAATAAAATAAAAATTATCCTTTTATTGATCATATCAATATATTAAGTATAAAATTATGTCATAAAATTAATACAATGTGTCAGCCATATTGACTTCTAGGATATACATCTAACAATCTCCCCCTTTGACTAAAGCCAATTGGCCACAAATCTAAATCCCATCTTTTCAAGGTGGATTTTCATTTTCAGTTGGCTCAACTGCTTAGTCATTGGATCTACCACATTATCTGTGGAGTCTACTGTTCACACCTCGACATATTTTTTTTCGAAGTAGTTGCATATGATATGAAAATGCTACTCGATGTGCTTAGATTTCTAATGAGACCTCGACTCCTTAGCTAGTGCTATGACTCCATTGTTGTCGCAATATAGTGGTATGGCATCCGATGTCATAACCTTAAGTTTTGTAATAAACTTTTTGAACCAGAAGTCTTCCTTTGCATCATCTGATGTAGCGACATACTCAACCTTTATGGTCGAATCCGCTATGATGGGTTGCTTAAAACTCTTTCAGCTAACTGTGCCACCATTGCAAACGAACACATATCCTGATATAGACTTTCTATCATCAGGATCAGACATGAAGTCGAGTCAGTATAGCCCTCGATTCACAACTCAGAATCACCTCCAAAGATTAAGAACAAATCCTTAGTCCTTAAGTACTTAAGGATATTCTTTACAGCTATCCAATGCTCCTCGTCTAGATTCGACTGATACCTGTTCATGACACTCACAGCAAGGATAATATCAGGTTGAGTACATAGCATGACGTACATGAGGCTCCCTATCATTGAAGCATAAAGAATCCTACTTATGCACTGTATCTCTTCAGATGTGGTCAAACACATCATTTTGGAGAGACTAATACCATACCTAAGAAGTAAAAGACCTTTTTTGAAGTTTTTCTTGCGAAACCTCTTCAGCACCTTCTCTATATACAGCTTTTGTGACAGGTCAAGCATCCATTTAGGTCTATCCTTATAGAACATTATTTCGAGAATATAGGATGCTTCCCCGAGGTCTTTCTTGGAGAATTTCTTAGACAACCATCTTTTGACTATGGTCAGCATGGGAATGCCATTCCCAATAAGAAGAATATCATCCACGTACAATACGAGAAAGGTGATCACACTCCCACTGACCCTCTTGTATACACAAGATTCTTCTTTATTTTTGATGAAATCAAATGTTTGATTGCCTCATCAAAATGATGGTTCCAACTCTGAGAAGCTTGCTATAATCTAAATATGGATCTTTGCAACTTGCAGACTCTGTGATCACCATCACCAGACATGAAACCTATAGACTGCTCTGTATAGATATCTTCCTCAAGATATCTATTCAGAAAAATAGTTTTTACATCCATCTGCCAGATTTTATAATCATAGTAAGCCACAACAGTAAGCAAAGTGTGGATGAATTTCAGCATGACTACGGACAAAAAAATTTTCTGATAGTCAATGCCCTCATACTGACTATAGATTTTACCACAAGCCTAGCTTTATAGGTCTCTACCTTACTATCGGCATCTATCTTTCTTTTATAGATTTATTTACACTCAATGGGTACGATCTCCTCAAGTGGATCCACTAAAGTCCAGACTTGGTTTGAGTATATCGAGTCAATTTCTGACTTCATAGCATCTAACTATTTTTCAAAATCGATGTCAGACATCGCCTCATCAAAGGTATTAGGATCATCAGTATGATCCCTATCTTCCATAAGAAATATTTTCTTTATTTCCTCCGTAAGCATACCCAGGTATCTTTTAGGAGGTCGGGATACCCTGCTAGATCTATGAGGTGGTAGAGGAACATCAACTACTGGCTCATGAACTACAAATTTCTGAAGATCTATAGCTCTGGGCTCTTTAGAGACTTTCTCTTCGAGCTCCACTAACCTCCCACTGCTACCATCCTGGATAAACTATTTTTCTAAAAATATTGCATTTCGACTCACAATCACATTGTGATCTTGTGAAAAGTAGAAGTAGTATCCCATGGATTCTTTTGGATACCCAATAAAGCGAGCTATAATAAATCTATTCTCTAGCTTATCTACCATTTGTCTCTCGACATAGGCCAGACATCTCCAAGTCTTGAGATAACCAGACTCGGCTTCTTATCAAACTATATCTCATATGGTATAGTAGGAACAAACTTTGATGGAACCCTATTCAACAAGTGAATGACGGTTAACATAGCATGTCCCCAAAGAAATAAGGGTAGATCAATGAAGCTCATCATGAATCAGACCATATCCAATAAAGTCCTGTTCCTCCTTTCGGATACCCCATTGAGCTGAGGCATTCCAGGAGGGATCCATTGAGAGACTATGCCATTGTCCTTAAGATATCTCAAAAATTTTTGATTAAGATATTCACCTCCTTGATCAGATCGAAGAACCTTAATGGATTTATCTGTTTGCTTTTCTACTTCATGTCTGAATTTTTTAAACTTTTCAAAAGCCTCAGACTTGTGTTTCATGAGATACACATATCCGTACCCAGATAAATCATTGGTAAAGATAATAAAGTAGGTATAACCATCCTTGACCTACTCATCAAATGGCCCACACATGTCGGTGTGTACCAGGGCAAGTAGCCCTTTCCCCATGTCCTACAAAGGGCAACTTGGCCATTTTTCCTCGAAGGTAAGATTCACAAGCTAGATACAGCTCTGGGTTAAGAGAGCCAAGGATCCCATTCTTTTTCAGTCTATTTATCCTGTCCTCTCCAATATGACCTAGTCTATGGTGCCACAAGTACTTCTGGTTTACTCCATCTCTGGGTCTCTTTTGGCCTACGGCACTCACTATTTGCTCGTTTAGATTCACATTTGTAAGTGATAAAGACTACCAATTAAAAGACCTCGCACAATCAATTTATTTTGTAAATAAATGGAATAAAAGTCTTTATTGAAATAATTTTCAAAACCTTCCTATGCTAGCAAAGATATGAAAATTAAATTCTGACTAGCTACAGGAACATAATAATAGTCTTTCAAATCTAATCTAACACTAGACGATAATCGAAGAGGATAAGTGCCAACAATCTCTGTAGCAACCTTTGCTCTATTGCTGACCTGAAGGATCATGTCACCTTCTCTCAACCTCCTACTTTCTATCAAATCCTGTATTAAGGTACATATATGAGCACTCGAGCCAGAGTCTAATATCCAACCAAAAGTAGAAGAAAGCGTAAGATTAGATTCAATTACGAGTATACCTTCGGAAGGTTTATCACCATTTTTAGTCTTTAGGCTCTTTAGGTATTTAGGACAGTTCCTCCTCAGTGGCCTTCAGCATGACAGTGAAAATACTTTCCCCTTGCCTCAGCCACTTTTAGACTGTCCTTCTTCGGCTTGTTCTCTTTCTTCTATTTCTTCACGGATTTAATCTTCTTCCTTCCAATAGACTTTCTCTTGGAAGAAGAAGTCTTCTCCACAGCAAGAATAGTATCCCTTGAACTCTTCAAAGTATCCTCTATAGTGACCAACATGTTGATGAGTTCGAAAATAGTGTAGTCAAGTTTGTTCATATGAAAATTTATAATGAATTGACTATATGAACTGGTAAGGAATTGAAGGGTCAGATCCATCTGTAATTTCTTTTGTATTTCTAGCCTGAGCTTCCCAAGCTCCTCAATGTCCTTAATCACTGTCATACAGTGCTCATGGACAGACTGCCCCTCGTGCATCTTCAGATTGAAGAATCTCTTAGATACTTCGAAGCACGCAGTTCGGCTCTGCTCACCATACAACTCTTATAGGTGAGTGATCATGGCTCGGGCAGTGGGCATATGCTCGTACTGGCTTTGCAACTCATTGGACATGGATGCTTGCACATAACACTTAATCCGACTATCTTCATCCGTCCACTTCTCAAAAGTAGCTCTTTGCTCTGCAGTAAGATGGTTTGGTAACACTATGGGATTCTAGTCGAGAACATAGCTTAACTTTTCTAAGGTCAGGACAACCCTGAGATTTTTGAGCTAGTCTTTGTAATTGGTATCGATCAAATGATTGATTTCAAGGATGTGAACTAAAAGGTTTGAGACTGACATTGTGGTTTGTTGCTCCTAGATTGATTTTGATGATTACAAAGCAGATTGAAGGGATACAAACAATTGAAAAAGTCCTTATGCTCTTCAAGGGCAAAATCGTAATTTCACTAAAATCCTAATTTGATAGTACCATTTGGTAGAACAAATGATTTGAAATCTATTGGTGAAAATTTCATTGTGTTTGGACTTATATTTTTGAAGTTATGAAGGTTTGAAGTGCATGAGTCGACTCATGAGTCAACTCATGGCACTATGAGCTGAATGGCACGCAAAAAATTCCCATGGCACGCTGGATTTTTAGCTTGGCACGACCTGTGAGTCGACTCATGAGTCGACCCACAAGGCATGAGTCGACTCATGAGTCGACCTCTGCTGATTTGGGCCAAAAAATCCAGAAATCCAAGTTTCTGGTCTTTGCAACAGAAGTCGACTCATGAGTCGACTCCTGATGCATGAGTCGACTCATGAGTCGACCCCTGCGACGGAAAATGTCAGTAACGGCTATTTTTTTGTCCGTTTTAATTGCCATTTATGCTTCCTAAAAATCCTCTAACGGCTCTTTATCTGCCTAAATTGTTTTCTCTTGCTACTAATGCCATAAAATGCTTAAAATGGTGAAAGGAAATTGCAGATTAAATAGCAGATCAAATTGCAAAGAAAAAGTGTGGAAATCGGGAGATCAAACGTGAGATCAAAAGAGAAGAGAGGATCCTAAATCTGAGATCAACGAAATATTCAAGAAGAAGAGAGAGGATCCACAATATTCAAGAGAGTTTGTGAAAAAGAAAAGCAAGAGCATTCAAAGAGAGAATCTTTCAAGTCGATTGTTTTCAACCTTGATCTAGAGATCGTTCAAAGCTTTCAAGAGATCTTCAATCAACAATCAACCTCTTCTCAAGTGTTCAACCATTCATTCATCTTGAGAAAATCTGAAAAAGGGGTTCTTCATTTGAGTAAAGCTTTTATTGTTATATTTGCTCATTTAAGGAGCTGTTATTGTATTCATCTGTGCTCTAAATATTCTTACTCTTTGTGAGTTTTTGCTCTTATTTTTGGAGGATTTCCAAAACAAGGAAAGGTTGATCCGAACCTGAAATCGGAGTGTTTTGGGTTTGCTTGTACCCGGGAAACAAGTGTTCTAGCTTGGGATAGCTAGGGTCGGAGTTTCCGACGTCTTGTATTCTAGCTTGGGATAGCTAGTTTCGGAGTTTCCGACGTTTTGTATTCGGGTTGAATACAAAGGAGAGTGGATTAAAATTCTCAAGTGGGATCTTGGGGAGTGGACGTAGGTGCAAGGTTAGCACCGAACCACTATAAATCCTTGTGTTTGTGGTGTGCTTTATCGCTTTATCTTATTTCTTTATTATATCCTTGCAATACTGCTTTAGTTAATTAATATTGATTTAAAGCCATTATTTTGTTCTTCATAAGTTATCTGTTGGGCTTAAAATTTTTAGAAACCCAATTCACCCCCCCTCTTGGGTTGCATAGCTGGGCAACAAGTGGTATCAGAGCCAGTGCTCTAGCCCTTCTTTGATTTAACAATCAAAGAGCCAAAGATCTATGGCAACCCATGTTGGAACTTCTCTAGCTGAGGGGCAATCAACAAACCGACCTCCACTTTTCAATGGGTCTAATTACACCTATTGGAAAGCTCGGATGAAGATTTTCATACAAGCACTCGACTATGATATGTGGAGTATCATAGTGAATGGTCCTCACACACCCACCAAGATTATAGATGGTGAGGAGTCAACCAAACCCGAGAAAGAATGGGATGAGGTTGACAAGAAATTGGCACAATTAAATGCCAAAGCTATGAATGTTCTTTATTGTGCACTAGATGCTAGTGAATTTAATCGCATTTCTACTTGTGCATCTGCTAAAGAAATATGGAATAGGTTAGAAGTCACCCATGAGGGAACAAATCAAGTAAAAGAGTCTAAAATAAACATGCTTGTACATAAATATGAATTGTTCAAAATAGAGCATGATGAGTCCATAACTGCTATGTTTACTCGTTTTACTGATATAATCAATGGTTTAAAGAGTCTTGGCAAATCTTATACTAACAGTGAACTTGTAAGGAAGATTCTCAGGTCACTGCCAAGAACTTGGGAAGCCAAGGTGACTGCCATCCAAGAAGCAAAGGACTTGAACACTCTACCTCTAGAAGAGCTTCTTGGATCCTTGATGACTCATGAACTTAGCATGATGCAACATCAAGAGGATGAAATCAAAAAGAAAAGAACCATTGCCCTCAAATCCACAACTTCACCTGATTATGAAACAGATGACTCTGAAGATGAAGATCAGGATGAGGAGATGGCTCTCATCACCCGGAAATTCAAGAAGTTTCTAAGAAAAAGGAAACAGGGGATGAGAAAGAAATTTACAAAAGGGGATCAAAGCATAGAAAAGGAGAAAGATCAAACCCCTATATGCTACGAGTGCAAGAAGCCAGGACATTTCAGATCCGAATGTCCTCAATTGAAGAAAGGTCCAAAGAAATTCAAAAAGAAGGCAATGATGGCGACCTGGAGTGCGAGTGATGACTCAAGCTCCGACGAGGAAACCTCAACCGAACAAGCCAATCTGTGCCTGATGGCACATGAAAATGAGGTAACTTCTGAATCCACTAGTGAATTTACTTTTGAAGAATTGCATGAAGCTTTCTATGATTCAATTGATGAATTAAAGAAACTAGGGAAGAAAAACAAAGAGCTGAAATTGAAAAATCAGTCCTTAGTGAAACAAGCTGAAATTCTTTCAATTGAAAAATTCACATTGATTCAAGAAAATCAAAACTTTAAGGATGAAATTAACAGGCTGAAATCTATAGTAGATAAGTTCACCTTAAGTTCAAACAAGCTAAATATGATCCTTGATAATCAGAAAGCTATATATGATAAGGCTGGACTTGGTTATAAACCCCTGAAGAAACAAAAATTTTTGAAGGATATTTATGCAAATTATTCAAGCAAAAAGCCTACAAATATTACTTGTTTTAAATGTGGAAGAATAGGACATAAATCATACACATGTCTTATTAACAAATATGCAAATACAAAGAAAATATGGGTTCCAAAAGGAACCATTCTGACTAACCTGAAAGGACCCAAGAAAGCTTGGGTACCTAAGACAGAAACTTGATCTGTGCTTGCAGGTGTGTCTAGCATCCCAAGAAGGAAACAAGAAATGGTATCTTGACAGCGGATGCTCGAGACACATGACTGGTGATGAATCACAATTCATCACGCTTGATGCTAAGGATGGAGGGATGGTCACCTTTGGAGATAATGGCAAAGGAAAGATCATCGGGATAGGTAACATTGGTATCACTCCCTCCAAATACATTGAGAATGTTTTACTTGTTAAAGGTTTAAAGCATAACTTACTTAGCATTAGTCAATTCTGTGATAAAGGGTATAAAGTAAGTTTTGAATCATCTGTATGCATTGTGACGAGTCCTATTAACGATGGCATTAAATTTATAGGACATAGGCATGGCAATGTTTATATGGTAGACTTGAATGATTTAACTAAATTAGACATGCAATGCCTAGTTTCCTTAAATGCTAAAATAAATGAGACTAGTTGGCTGTGGCATCGTAGACTTGCACATATTAGCATGCATTCTCTTTCCAAATTAATCAAAAAGGATTTAGTTCTCGGTTTGCCAAAATTGAATTTTGAAAAGGATAGAATTTGTGATGCATGCCAATTAGGTAAACAAACTAGAGTATCATTTAAATCCAAAAATACTATTTCAACTTCTAGACCTTTAGAGCTCTTACATATGGATTTATTTGGACCAACTAAAACCACTAGTCTAGGAGGAAAACGATATGGATTTGTATTAATTGATGATTACTCTCGTTTTACTTGGATTTTCTTTTTAGCTCACAAAAATGAAACTTTTCAAATTTTCACGAAATTTTATCAAAAAGTCACTAATGAAAAAGGGTTTTCAATTCAAAATATTAGAAGTGATCATGGAACAGAATTTGAAAATCATGACTTTGAAAATTTTTGTGATGAAAATGGAATTGGCCACAACTTCTCTGCTCCTAGGACACCCCAACAGAATGGGGTAGTTGAAAGGAAGAATAGAACCTTAGAAGAAATGGCCCGTACCATGCTCTGTGAAAGCAACCTTCCAAAATATTTTTGGGCGGAAGCTATTAACACAGCATGTTACATTTTAAATCGTGCTTTAATAAGACAATTTTTAAAGAAAACCCCCTATAAACTTTGGAAAGGAAGAAAACCAAATATTGCCTATTTTCATGTTTTTGGTTGCCGATGTTTTGTATTAAATAATGGCAAAGAAAAACTTGGTAAATTTGATGCAAAATCAGATGAAGCAATCCTTCTAGGTTACTCCTCCACTAGTAAAGCATTTAGAGTGTTCAACAAAAGAACCTTAGTAGTTGAGGAGTCCATACATGTTGTCTTTGATGAATCTAACGATCTTCCTTCAAGGAAGAATGAGGGTGTTGATGATGCAGATCCACTAATAGAAGGTATGAAGGAGATCACTCTAAAAGATTCAGCAACTCCAGAAGACAAGGATCAAGAAGATGAACAAAATGAGAAAGGTGAAGAAATTCAAGAACAACCTCAAGGTACAAATGACTTACCCAAGGAATGGAGGTATGTTCACAACCACCCTAAGGAATTAATTATCGGTGATCCTATGCATGGGGTAAAAACACGTTCTTCACTTAGAGATGTACTTAATCATTGTGCTTTTGTATCTCAACTTGAACCTAAAACTTTTGAAGAAGCTGAAAATGATCATAACTGGATTAATGCTATGCAAGAAGAACTCAGTCAATTTGAAAGAAATAATGTTTGGACCTTAGTGAAAAGACCTAAAGATTATTCAATAATTGGCACAAAATGGGTCTTTAGAAACAAATTAGATGAGCATGAAAATATAATTAGAAATAAAGCAAGACTGGTTGCTAAGGGATATAATCAAGAAGAAGGAATTGATTTTGATGAAACCTTTGCACCTGTTGCTAGATTAGAAGCCATTAGACTTCTACTTGCTTATGCTTGCTTTATGAAATTCAAACTATTTCAAATGGATGTTAAAAGTGCATTTTTAAATGGATATATTTCTGAAGAAGTATATGTAGAACAACCCCCTGGATTTGAAAATCATGCTTTTCCCAATCATGTCTTTAGATTAAATAAAGCTTTATATGGTCTAAAACAAGCACCTAGAGCATGGTATGAAAGGCTAAGCAAATTTCTACTAAATAATGGTTTCTCAAGAGGCAATGTAGACACAACCCTATTTATTAGAAGAAACCAAAATGATATGCTAATTATACAAATTTATGTTGATGACATAATTTTTGGGTCTACAATGAATCCCTTTGTCAAGACTTTGCTAAGCTTATGCAGGGAGAGTTCGAGATGAGCATGATGGGAGAACTCACTTTCTTTCTCGGACTCCAAATCAAACAATCAAAAGAGGGAATCTCCATCACCCAAAGCAAGTACACCAAGGAACTACTCAAAAGATTTGGAATGGAGAACTGCAAACCTATTGGCACACCAATGAGTCCCTCAAGTAAGCTTGACAAGGATGATGAAGGTAAAAGTATAGACTTAAAATACTATAGAGGTATGATTGGCTCATTATTATATTTAACTGCAAGTAGGCCTGATATCATGTTTAGTGTTTGCTTATGTGCAAGATATCAATCTAATCCTAAGGAATCTCATTTGAATGCTGTTAAAAGAATCCTTAGATACTTAAATGGTACACAAACTATAGGGTTATGGTACTCTAAGGACTCACAAATTAATTTGTTAGGATATTCTGATGCTGATTTTGCTGGATGTAAATTAGATAGAAAAAGCACAAGTGGAACTTGCCAATTTCTTGGAGTTAACCTAATCTCTCGGTTTAGCAAAAAACAAAATTCGGTGGCACTGTCTACGGCTGAGGCCGAATACATTGCAACCGGAAGTTGTTGTGCTCAAATCTTGTGGATTAAGCAACAACTTGAAGATTTTGGAATCAAACTTAATGAAACACCAATAAAATGTGATAATACAAGTGCTATAAATCTATCTAAAAATCCAATACAACACTCAAGATCTAAACATATTGAGATAAGACATCATTTCATAAGAGAACATGTTCAAAACAAAATATAATTCTTGAATATGTTTGCACTGAAAATCAATTAGCCGATATCTTTACAAAGGCCCTTAGTGAGGATAGATTCTGTGAAATTAGGAGAAATCTAGGAATTCTAGATCCATTTGCCTAAACTTCTCTTAATTATTATCAAATATTCTTAGAGCTCAATTTCCAACAACTATCCTGGTTCCAAAAGCTCAGTTTTATCACTCTAAAAACTTATCATTGAGCAAAATTCTTTCTCCCAAAATTTTGAATTTTTCTGGAATTTATTTGCATTTTTCCTGATTTTCTGAACTTCATGAGTCGACCCCCATGAGTCGACTCAATGGCAAACTTGTAAATCCCACCAACTTCCATCGGGTTCATTGTTTTTAAAACGGGAAACCTTGTTTATGAGACGACTCATCTTCTCGTCGTCTTCCTTCCGAAAGCCGTCCTCTCCAACTCTTTTTGCTCCAAATCTAAGGATCAATTCTGAGGCAATTCTCCCTCCTCCTCTCCACCAAAAATCGCCTCCTTGAAAGGATTTTTCTGTGCTTTCTCGCAGTGTTAGGCGCGGGTGGAACGTGCCCTAGAACTTCACCGTTCATTCAAAATCCACTTCTTTTCTCCACCAAAATTCTTCTTTACTCTTTTGTGATCCCTCCTCCACTGAATTCAAGTCTTCTTGTCTGGATATGGCTCCAAAGATAAAACTTCCCCAAAGAAGGAAATCAATCCGAGAACCTGAGGAAATTGTCCGAAAGAAAAGGCATGCTCAGTCTTCCACTGTTTTCAATCCAGTTTCAGTACCTGCTCAAGGTCCCTCTCAACCCTCCATAAGCCCCAGTGTAAATCTTCTTTCTGATAGAAAAGTAGAAACCGGGAAAAATATAGATTTTCGGTTCTTTGAGAAAGAAGGCTTTACTTTTGCTACCAAGATCAAAAATCAAGGATGGGAACTTTATTGCTCTCTTAAGGAAGTCACCTATGTTGATCTAGTCAGAGAGTTCTACCAGAACCTAAATTATGGAAACGGGTCTGTGACTTCAACTGTAAAGGAGATTGACATCTGTTTGGATTCTAGGATATTGGGAGAGATACTTCAGTTGCCTAGTGAAGGATACTCATATATGAAACTCCCAATTAAAGAAGAAGGGATCAGAATTATCTTAGGAGAAGATTTTTCAGGAAGTTTAAACAAATTGGAAGCAAAGCTACTGTCCATTGAGATGAGGGTCCTGCATCAGATTGTGACAAAACTATTCTTTCCTAGGAGTGGTAGACATGACTTACTATCTGGCAGAGATATATGTGTCATGTTTCATATCATCACTCAGACCCCCCTAAACCTCCCTATACTTATGATAGAGGCCATGAGAGAAACTTTGAACAGATCCAAGGCACACTTGCCTTATGGTATGGCCCTTACTAGAGTTTTTAGGAGGTTTGGAGTTAGCTGTGAGGGGGAGACACCTACCAAGCTCTCACATGTGGACACTTTCAACCAACACAGCCTACACCGAATGGGAATTACAAAGACTGTTGGTGGTTGGATCAAGGGCTCTGAAGAAAGAGCTGAGGAGAGAGCTGAGGAAAGAGCTGAAGACAGAACTGAAGGCAGAGTAGAAGAAGAAGGTCCATCTTCTCCTGTACATGATTTCAGGGCAGCTTCACCAGATACCCAGTTCATTCATGATACTGAGGCTGGCCCTTCTGAGTTTACTAGGATGCCCACACCAGTGTATCAGCCAGAGAGCAGAGCACCTCATTCAGAGTTCAGACTGGCTGACGATCAGATCGAGCATATATCTCAGCGTGTGGCTTCTTTGTTGTCTAGCCAGTGGAGTAGTACTTCTTTTGCACCTGGAGCTACTTCTTCTGATCAGACCATTACTCCCCACATCTCCACTATATTTCAGATGATTTCAGATCAGTCCGTCAGGATACAGCAGCTTGAGGATACAGTCTGGAGACTTACTGACAGAGTTCTTGACTTGCAGGGGCAAGTTCTTGCATTGGCCCATCCCCAGCCACAGGAGTCTACTATTGAGGTCACAGACCTCACTGCAGAGGCTGGAAGGCTCAGAGGAGCATTAGAAGGTGGATATGAGCTACTGAGGAAAGAGATCAGAGGATCGAGTGAGCATGCTACCACCCAGTTCACTGCTCTACTTCAATCTGTTTCCAGAGCACTGAACGTCCTTGATTCTATCAGACTCATGGTATCAGCCCTAGCATCTCAGCATTCTCAGCCACCTAGTTCATCTCGTTCTCCTGCTCGTGCCATCACCTCCACTCGTGGCAGAGGCAGACGGGGTAGAGGACGCACTTCTGATCCATCATCTCCTCACCCTATATCTGATGACTCTGATCATTGACTTATCTAGATCTTAGGAGTTAGTATCTTGTTCTAGGATCTATACCTTGGGGCCATGTATTGACATTTAGCTGGTTGAATTTTATGAAACAATTATGATATTAATGGAATCATCTTTTACCTATATTTCTACCTCTTTGTAATGATTATATTTTGGTTATATTTCAATCTCCGATACATCTGTTGAAATATTATCTTCTCCTTATTGTTGTTTGCTATTAATAATTGCTATATTAAGGGGGAGCAAACATCTGTGAAAAACTCTAAAGAGGAAGAAATTAAAGAATATTTTCAGAAAAGGAAAAGAAAGAGTTAACTATGTTTGATGATGTCAAAAAGGGGGAGAAATTAAAATTAAACAAAAATTGAAATTAGACAAAAAGCAAAACCCTAAATTATGAGAAAAAGGGGGAGAAATTAAATTAAAACAAATATTGAAGAAATTAAACAAATATTGGAGAAATTAGACAAAAACAAGGATTGAAAGATTAAACAAAACTTTGAGAAATTTTGGTATCGAAATTTGGTATCAGACAGAGAAATTTGGTATCAGACAGAACTTTAATCCATCAAAAGCAAAATCATGAGTACAATGCAAATAAGTATTTTTTTATATATATGCTCTGATATTCAAACTTGCTTTTGAAATTTTACTCACCTTGAGACATCAATAAGAAATTTGTTTTACTCTGATACATCCTACAATTTCTTTCAACTTGATCTGATACATGATAACATTTGATCCGATACAGTGTGAAGGTTTCTCTAAAATATTATAACATTTGCTCTGATACTGTATGAAATTTTCTCTGATACATTAAAAATTTTCTTGCTCTGATACATTATAAAATCTTTTCTGATATCATTGTAAAAATTATTTTTGCTCTGATACATAGAAAAAGTTATTTATCTTCTCTTGCTCTGAAATATCTTGAACTCAAAATGATCTAATACCCTTTTCAAAATCTTTAAGAAAATGGACAAACTATTTTTGCATTTATATTTCATGCCAAAAGAATCATACTCTTTTCAAGCATATACACCCATAATGGATTCTTTTGAAATTAATGCATTAACATAAATATTTTTGTTCATATATTTTGTCATCATCAAAAAGGGGGAGATTGTTGCTCCTAGATTGATTTTGATGATTACAAAGTAGATTGAAGGGATACAAACAATTGAAAAAGTCCTTATGCTCTTCAAGGGCAAAATCGTAATTTCACTAAAATCCTGATTTGATAGTATCATTTGGTAGAACAAATGATTTGAAATCTATTGGTGAAAATTTCATTGTGTTTGGACTTATATTTTTGAAGTTATGAAGGTTTGAAGTGCATGAGTCGACTCATGAGTCAACTCATGGCACTATGAGCTGAATGGCACGCAAAAAATTCCCATGGCACGCTGGATTTTTGGCTTGGCACGACCTGTGAGTCGACTCATGAGTCGACCCACAAGGCATGAGTCGACTCATGAGTCGACCTCTGCTGATTTGGGCCAAAAAATCCAGAAATCAATTTCTGGTCTTTGCAACAGAAGTCGACTCATGAGTCGACTCCTGAAGCATGAGTCGACTCATGAGTCGACCCCTGCGACGGGAAATGTCAGCAACGGCTATTTTTTTGCCCGTTTTAATTGCCATTTATGCTTCCTAAAAATCCTCTAACGGCTCTTTATCTGCCTAAATTGTTTTCTCTTGCTTCTAATGCTAAAATGCTTAAATGGTGAAAGAAATTGCAGATTAAATAGCGATCAAATGCAAAGAAAAAGTGTGAAGGGAGAAAAAAGTGAGAAAAAGAGAAGAGAGGATCCTAAATCTGAGATCAACGAAATATCAAGAGAAGAGAGAGGATCCACAATATTCAAGAGATTGTGAAAAGAAAAGCAAGAGCATTCAAGGAGAGAATCTTCAAGTCGATTGTTTCAACCTTGATCTAGAGATCGTTCAAAGCTTTCAAGAGATCTTCAATCAACAATCAACCTCTTCTCAAGCGTTCAACCGTTCATTCATCTTGAGAAAATCTGAAAAAGGGGTTCTTCATTTGAGTAAAGCTTTTATTGTTATATTTGCTCATTTAAGGAGCTGTTATTGTATTCATCTGTGCTCTAAATATTCTTACTCTTTGTGAGTTTTTGCTCTTGTTTTTGGAGGATTTCCAAAACAAGGAAAGGTTGATCCGAACCTGAAATCGGAGTGTTTTGGGTTTGCTTGTACCCGGGAAACAAGTGTTCTAGCTTGGGATAGCTAGGGTCGGAGTTTCCGACGTCTTGTATTCTAGCTTGGGATAGCTAGTGTCGGAGTTTCCGACGTTTTGTATTCGGGTTGAATACAAAGGATAGTGGATTAAAATTCCCAAGTGGGATCTTGGGGAGTGGATGTAGGTGCAAGGTTAGCACCGAACCACTATAAATCCTTGTGTTTGTGGTGTGCTTTATCGCTTTATCTTATTTCTTTATTATATCCTTGCAATACTGCTTTAGTTAATTAATATTGATTTAAAGCCATTGTTTTGTTCTTCATAAGTTATCTGTTGGGCTTAAAATTTTTAGAAACCCAATTCACCCCCCTCTTGGTTGCATAGCTTG
>NC_026000.2:65665136-65716842 GCF_000442705.2 Elaeis guineensis
GCAACAAGTGTATCAGAGCCAGTGCTCTAGCCCTTCTTTGATCTAACAATCAAAGAGCCAAAGATCTATGGCAACCCATGTTGGAACTTCTCTAGCTGAGGGGCAATCAACAAACCGACCTCCACTTTTCAATGGGTCTAATTACACCTATTGGAAAGCTCGGATGAAGATTTTCATACAAGCACTCGACTATGATATGTGGAGTATCATAGTGAATGGTCCTCACACACCCACCAAGATTATAGATGGTGAGGAGTCAACCAAACCCGAGAAAGAATGGGATGAGGTTGACAAGAAATTGGCACAATTAAATGCCAAAGCTATGAATGTTCTTTATTGTGCACTAGATGCTAGTGAATTTAATCGCATTTCTACTTGTGCATCTGCTAAAGAAATATGGAATAGGTTAGAAGTCACCCATGAGGGAACAAATCAAGTAAAAGAGTCTAAAATAAACATGCTTGTACATAAATATGAATTGTTCAAAATAGAGCATGATGAGTCCATAACTGCTATGTTTACTCGTTTTACTGATATAATCAATGGTTTAAAGAGTCTTGGCAAATCTTATACTAACAGTGAACTTGTAAGGAAGATTCTCAGGTCACTGCCAAGAACTTGGGAAGCCAAGGTGACTGCCATCCAAGAAGCAAAGGACTTGAACACTCTACCTCTAGAAGAGCTTCTTGGATCCTTGATGACTCATGAACTTAGCATGATGCAACATCAAGAGGATGAAATCAAAAAGAAAAGAACCATTGCCCTCAAATCCACAACTTCACCTGATTATGAAACAGATGACTCTGAAGATGAAGATCAGGATGAGGAGATGGCTCTCATCACCCGGAAATTCAAGAAGTTTCTAAGAAAAAGGAAACAGGGGATGAGAAAGAAATTTACAAAAGGGGATCAAAGCATAGAAAAGGAGAAAGATCAAACCCCTATATGCTACGAGTGCAAGAAGCCAGGACATTTCAGATCCGAATGTCCTCAATTGAAGAAAGGTCCAAAGAAATTCAAAAAGAAGGCAATGATGGCGACCTGGAGTGCGAGTGATGACTCAAGCTCCGACGAGGAAACCTCAACCGAACAAGCCAATCTGTGCCTGATGGCACATGAAAATGAGGTAACTTCTGAATCCACTAGTGAATTTACTTTTGAAGAATTGCATGAAGCTTTCTATGATTCAATTGATGAATTAAAGAAACTAGGGAAGAAAAACAAAGAGCTGAAATTGAAAAATCAGTCCTTAGTGAAACAAGCTGAAATTCTTTCAATTGAAAAATTCACATTGATTCAAGAAAATCAAAACTTTAAGGATGAAATTAACAGGCTGAAATCTATAGTAGATAAGTTCACCTTAAGTTCAAACAAGCTAAATATGATCCTTGATAATCAGAAAGCTATATATGATAAGGCTGGACTTGGTTATAAACCCCTGAAGAAACAAAAATTTTTGAAGGATATTTATGCAAATTATTCAAGCAAAAAGCCTACAAATATTACTTGTTTTAAATGGTGGAAGAATAGGACATAAATCATACACATGTCTTATTAACAAATATGCAAATACAAAGAAAATATGGGTTCCAAAAGGAACCATTCTGACTAACCTGAAAGGACCCAAGAAAGCTTGGGTACCTAAGACAGAAACTTGATCTGTGCTTGCAGGTGTGTCTAGCATCCCAAGAAGGAAACAAGAAATGGTATCTTGACAGCGGATGCTCGAGACACATGACTGGTGATGAATCACAATTCATCACGCTTGATGCTAAGGATGGAGGGATGGTCACCTTTGGAGATAATGGCAAAGGAAAGATCATCGGGATAGGTAACATTGGTATCACTCCCTCCAAATACATTGAGAATGTTTTACTTGTTAAAGGTTTAAAGCATAACTTACTTAGCATTAGTCAATTCTGTGATAAAGGGTATAAAGTAAGTTTTGAATCATCTGTATGCATTGTGACGAGTCCTATTAACGATGGCATTAAATTTATAGGACATAGGCATGGCAATGTTTATATGGTAGACTTGAATGATTTAACTAAATTAGACATGCAATGCCTAGTTTCCTTAAATGCTAAAATAAATGAGACTAGTTGGCTGTGGCATCGTAGACTTGCACATATTAGCATGCATTCTCTTTCCAAATTAATCAAAAAGGATTTAGTTCTCGGTTTGCCAAAATTGAATTTTGAAAAGGATAGAATTTGTGATGCATGCCAATTAGGTAAACAAACTAGAGTATCATTTAAATCCAAAAATACTATTTCAACTTCTAGACCTTTAGAGCTCTTACATATGGATTTATTTGGACCAACTAAAACCACTAGTCTAGGAGGAAAACGATATGGATTTGTATTAATTGATGATTACTCTCGTTTTACTTGGATTTCTTTTTAGCTCACAAAAATGAAACTTTTCAAATTTTCACGAAATTTTATCAAAAGTCACTAATGAAAAAGGGTTTTCAATTCAAAATATTAGAAGTGATCATGGAACAGAATTTGAAAATCATGACTTTGAAAATTTTTGTGATGAAAATGGAATTGGCCACAACTTCTCTGCTCCTAGGACACCCCAACAGAATGGGGTAGTTGAAAGGAAGAATAGAACCTTAGAAGAAATGGCCCGTACCATGCTCTGTGAAAGCAACCTTCCAAAATATTTTTGGGCGGAAGCTATTAACACAGCATGTTACATTTTAAATCGTGCTTTAATAAGACAATTTTTAAAGAAAACCCCCTATAACTTTGGAAAGGAAGAAAACCAAATATTGCCTATTTTCATGTTTTTGGTTGCCGATGTTTTGTATTAAATAATGGCAAAGAAAAACTTGGTAAATTTGATGCAAAATCAGATGAAGCAATCCTTCTAGGTTACTCCTCCACTAGTAAGCATTTAGAGTGTTCAACAAAAGAACCTTAGTAGTTGAGGAGTCCATACATGTTGTCTTTGATGAATCTAACGATCTTCCTTCAAGGAAGAATGAGGGTGTTGATGATGCAGATCCACTAATAGAAGGTATGAAGGAGATCACTCTAAAAGATTCAGCAACTCCAGAAGACAAGGATCAAGAAGATGAACAAAATGAGAAAGGTGAAGAAATTCAAGAACAACCTCAAGGTACAAATGACTTACCCAAGGAATGGAGGTATGTTCACAACCACCCTAAGGAATTAATTATCGGTGATCCTATGCATGGGGTAAAAACACGTTCTTCACTTAGAGATGTACTTAATCATTGTGCTTTTGTATCTCAACTTGAACCTAAAACTTTTGAAGAAGCTGAAAATGATCATAACTGGATTAATGCTATGCAAGAAGAACTCAGTCAATTTGAAAGAAATAATGTTTGGACCTTAGTGAAAAGACCTAAAGATTATTCAATAATTGGCACAAAATGGGTCTTTAGAAACAAATTAGATGAGCATGAAAATATAATTAGAAATAAAGCAAGACTGGTTGCTAAGGGATATAATCAAGAAGAAGGAATTGATTTTGATGAAACCTTTGCACCTGTTGCTAGATTAGAAGCCATTAGACTTCTACTTGCTTATGCTTGCTTTATGAAATTCAAACTATTTCAAATGGATGTTAAAAGTGCATTTTTAAATGGATATATTTCTGAAGAAGTATATGTAGAACAACCCCCTGGATTTGAAAATCATGCTTTTCCCAATCATGTCTTTAGATTAAATAAAGCTTTATATGGTCTAAAACAAGCACCTAGAGCATGGTATGAAAGGCTAAGCAAATTTCTACTAAATAATGGTTTCTCAAGAGGCAATGTAGACACAACCCTATTTATTAGAAGAAACCAAAATGATATGCTAATTATACAAATTTATGTTGATGACATAATTTTTGGGTCTACAATGAATCCCTTTGTCAAGACTTTGCTAAGCTTATGCAGGGAGAGTTCGAGATGAGCATGATGGGAGAACTCACTTTCTTTCTCGGACTCCAAATCAAACAATCAAAAGAGGGAATCTCCATCACCCAAAGCAAGTACACCAAGGAACTACTCAAAAGATTTGGAATGGAGAACTGCAAACCTATTGGCACACCAATGAGTCCCTCAAGTAAGCTTGACAAGGATGATGAAGGTAAAAGTATAGACTTAAAATACTATAGAGGTATGATTGGCTCATTATTATATTTAACTGCAAGTAGGCCTGATATCATGTTTAGTGTTTGCTTATGTGCAAGATATCAATCTAATCCTAAGGAATCTCATTTGAATGCTGTTAAAAGAATCCTTAGATACTTAAATGGTACACAAACTATAGGGTTATGGTACTCTAAGGACTCACAAATTAATTTGTTAGGATATTCTGATGCTGATTTTGCTGGATGTAAATTAGATAGAAAAAGCACAAGTGGAACTTGCCAATTTCTTGGAGTTAACCTAATCTCTCGGTTTAGCAAAAAACAAAATTCGGTGGCACTGTCTACGGCTGAGGCCGAATACATTGCACCGGAAGTTGTTGTGCTCAAATCTTGTGGATTAAGCAACAACTGAAGATTTTGGAATCAAACTTAATGAAACACCAATAAAATGTGATAATACAAGTGCTATAAATCTATCTAAAAATCCAATACAACACTCAAGATCTAAACATATTGAGATAAGACATCATTTCATAAGAGAACATGTTCAAAACAAAAATATAATTCTTGAATATGTTTGCACTGAAAATCAATTAGCCGATATCTTTACAAAGGCCCTTAGTGAGGATAGATTCTGTGAAATTAGGAGAAATCTAGGAATTCTAGATCCATTTGCCTAAACTTCTCTTAATTATTATCAAATATTCTTAGAGCTCAATTTCCAACAACTATCCTGGTTCCAAAAGCTCAGTTTTATCACTCTAAAAACTTATCATTGAGCAAAATTCTTTCTCCCAAAATTTTGAATTTTTCTGGAATTTATTTGCATTTTTCCTGATTTTCTGAACTTCATGAGTCGACCCCCATGAGTCGACTCAATGGCAAACTTGTAAATCCCACCAACTTCCATCGGGTTCATTGTTTTTAAAACGGGAAACCTTGTTTATGAGACGACTCATCTTCTCGTCGTCTTCCTTCCGAAAGCCGTCCTCTCCAACTCTTTTTGCTCCAAATCTAAGGATCAATTCTGAGGCAATTCTCCCTCCTCCTCTCCACCAAAAATCGCCTCCTTGAAAAGGATTTTTCTGTGCTTTCTCGCAGTGTTAGGCGCGGGTGGAACGTGCCCTAGAACTTCACCGTTCATTCAAAATCCACTTCTTTTCTCCACCAAAATTCTTCTTTACTCTTTTGTGATCCCTCCTCCACTGAATTCAAGTCTTCTTGTCTGGATATGGCTCCAAAGATAAAACTTCCCCAAAGAAGGAAATCAATCCGAGAACCTGAGGAAATTGTCCGAAAGAAAAGGCATGCTCAGTCTTCCACTGTTTTCAATCCAGTTTCAGTACCTGCTCAAGGTCCCTCTCAACCCTCCATAAGCCCCAGTGTAAATCTTCTTTCTGATAGAAAAGTAGAAACCGGGAAAAATATAGATTTTCGGTTCTTTGAGAAAGAAGGCTTTACTTTTGCTACCAAGATCAAAAATCAAGGATGGGAACTTTATTGCTCTCTTAAGGAAGTCACCTATGTTGATCTAGTCAGAGAGTTCTACCAGAACCTAAATTATGGAAACGGGTCTGTGACTTCAACTGTAAAGGAGATTGACATCTGTTTGGATTCTAGGATATTGGGAGAGATACTTCAGTTGCCTAGTGAAGGATACTCATATATGAAACTCCCAATTAAAGAAGAAGGGATCAGAATTATCTTAGGAGAAGATTTTTCAGGAAGTTTAAACAAATTGGAAGCAAAGCTACTGTCCATTGAGATGAGGGTCCTGCATCAGATTGTGACAAAACTATTCTTTCCTAGGAGTGGTAGACATGACTTACTATCTGGCAGAGATATATGTGTCATGTTTCATATCATCACTCAGACCCCCCTAAACCTCCCTATACTTATGATAGAGGCCATGAGAGAAACTTTGAACAGATCCAAGGCACACTTGCCTTATGGTATGGCCCTTACTAGAGTTTTTAGGAGGTTTGGAGTTAGCTGTGAGGGGGAGACACCTACCAAGCTCTCACATGTGGACACTTTCAACCAACACAGCCTACACCGAATGGGAATTACAAAGACTGTTGGTGGTTGGATCAAGGGCTCTGAAGAAAGAGCTGAGGAGAGAGCTGAGGAAAGAGCTGAAGACAGAACTGAAGGCAGAGTAGAAGAAGAAGGTCCATCTTCTCCTGTACATGATTTCAGGGCAGCTTCACCAGATACCCAGTTCATTCATGATACTGAGGCTGGCCCTTCTGAGTTTACTAGGATGCCCACACCAGTGTATCAGCCAGAGAGCAGAGCACCTCATTCAGAGTTCAGACTGGCTGACGATCAGATCGAGCATATATCTCAGCGTGTGGCTTCTTTGTTGTCTAGCCAGTGGAGTAGTACTTCTTTTGCACCTGGAGCTACTTCTTCTGATCAGACCATTACTCCCCACATCTCCACTATATTTCAGATGATTTCAGATCAGTCCGTCAGGATACAGCAGCTTGAGGATACAGTCTGGAGACTTACTGACAGAGTTCTTGACTTGCAGGGGCAAGTTCTTGCATTGGCCCATCCCCAGCCACAGGAGTCTACTATTGAGGTCACAGACCTCACTGCAGAGGCTGGAAGGCTCAGAGGAGCATTAGAAGGTGGATATGAGCTACTGAGGAAAGAGATCAGAGGATCGAGTGAGCATGCTACCACCCAGTTCACTGCTCTACTTCAATCTGTTTCCAGAGCACTGAACGTCCTTGATTCTATCAGACTCATGGTATCAGCCCTAGCATCTCAGCATTCTCAGCCACCTAGTTCATCTCGTTCTCCTGCTCGTGCCATCACCTCCACTCGTGGCAGAGGCAGACGGGGTAGAGGACGCACTTCTGATCCATCATCTCCTCACCCTATATCTGATGACTCTGATCATTGACTTATCTAGATCTTAGGAGTTAGTATCTTGTTCTAGGATCTATACCTTGGGGCCATGTATTGACATTTAGCTGGTTGAATTTTATGAAACAATTATGATATTAATGGAATCATCTTTTACCTATATTTCTACCTCTTTGTAATGATTATATTTTGGTTATATTTCAATCTCCGATACATCTGTTGAAATATTATCTTCTCCTTATTGTTGTTTGCTATTAATAATTGCTATATTAAGGGGGAGCAAACATCTGTGAAAAACTCTAAAGAGGAAGAAATTAAAGAATATTTTCAGAAAAGGAAAAGAAAGAGTTAACTATGTTTGATGATGTCAAAAAGGGGGAGAAATTAAAATTAAACAAAAATTGAAATTAGACAAAAAGCAAAACCCTAAATTATGAGAAAAAGGGGGAGAAATTAAATTAAAACAAATATTGAAGAAATTAAACAAATATTGGAGAAATTAGACAAAAACAAGGATTGAAAGATTAAACAAAACTTTGAGAAATTTTGGTATCGAAATTTGGTATCAGACAGAGAAATTTGGTATCAGACAGAACTTTAATCCATCAAAAGCAAAATCATGAGTACAATGCAAATAAGTATTTTTTTATATATATGCTCTGATATTCAAACTTGCTTTTGAAATTTTACTCACCTTGAGACATCAATAAGAAATTTGTTTTACTCTGATACATCCTACAATTTCTTTCAACTTGATCTGATACATGATAACATTTGATCCGATACAGTGTGAAGGTTTCTCTAAAATATTATAACATTTGCTCTGATACTGTATGAAATTTTCTCTGATACA
This sequence comes from Elaeis guineensis, assembly GCF_000442705.2. NCBI lineage: Eukaryota > Viridiplantae > Streptophyta > Magnoliopsida > Arecales > Arecaceae > Elaeis > Elaeis guineensis. The sequence goes on from NC_026000.2 coordinate 65,672,983, forward strand.
TTAAAAATTTTCTTGCTCTGATACATTATAAAATCTTTTCTGATATCATTGTAAAAATTATTTTTGCTCTGATACATAGAAAAAGTTATTTATCTTCTCTTGCTCTGAAATATCTTGAACTCAAAATGATCTAATACCCTTTTCAAATCTTTAAGAAAATGGACAAACTATTTTTGCATTTATATTTCATGCCAAAAGAATCATACTCTTTTCAAGCATATACACCCATAATGGATTCTTTTGAAATTAATGCATTAACATAAATATTTTTGTTCATATATTTTGTCATCATCAAAAAGGGGGAGATTGTTGCTCCTAGATTGATTTTGATGATTACAAAGTAGATTGAAGGGATACAAACAATTGAAAAAGTCCTTATGCTCTTCAAGGGCAAAATCGTAATTTCACTAAAATCCTGATTTGATAGTATCATTTGGTAGAACAAATGATTTGAAATCTATTGGTGAAAATTTCATTGTGTTTGGACTTATATTTTTGAAGTTATGAAGGTTTGAAGTGCATGAGTCGACTCATGAGTCAACTCATGGCACTATGAGCTGAATGGCACGCAAAAAATTCCCATGGCACGCTGGATTTTTGGCTTGGCACGACCTGTGAGTCGACTCATGAGTCGACCCACAAGGCATGAGTCGACTCATGAGTCGACCTCTGCTGATTTGGGCCAAAAAATCCAGAAATCCAAGTTTCTGGTCTTTGCAACAGAAGTCGACTCATGAGTCGACTCCTGATGCATGAGTCGACTCATGAGTCGACCCTTGCGACGGGAAATGTCAGCAACGGCTATTTTTTTGCCCATTTTAATTGCCATTTATGCTTCCTAAAAATCCTCTAACGGCTCTTTATCTGCCTAAATTGTTTTCTCTTGCTACTAATGCCATAAAATGCTTAAAATGGTGAAAGGAAATTGCAGATTAAATAGCAGATCAAATTGCAAAGAAAAAGTGTGGAAATCGGGAGATCAAACGTGAGATCAAAAGAGAAGAGAGGATCCTAAATCTGAGATCAACGAAATATTCAAGAAGAAGAGAGAGGATCCACAATATTCAAGAGAGTTTGTGAAAAAGAAAAGCAAGAGCATTCAAAGAGAGAATCTTTCAAGTCGATTGTTTTCAACCTTGATCTAGAGATCATTCAAAGCTTTCAAGAGATCTTCAATCAACAATCAACCTCTTCTCAAGTGTTCAACCGTTCATTCATCTTGAGAAAATCTGAAAAAGGGGTTCTTCATTTGAGTAAAGCTTTTATTGTTATATTTGCTCATTTAAGGAGCTGTTATTGTATTCATCTGTGCTCTAAATATTCTTACTCTTTGTGAGTTTTTGCTCTTGTTTTTGGAGGATTTCCAAAACAAGGAAAGGTTGATCCGAACCTGAAATCGGAGTGTTTTGGGTTTGCTTGTACCCGGGAAACAAGTGTTCTAGCTTGGGATAGCTAGGGTCGGAGTTTTCGACGTCTTGTATTCTAGCTTGGGATAGCTAGTGTCGGAGTTTCCGACGTTTTGTATTCGGGTTGAATACAAAGGAGAGTGGATTAAAATTCCCAAGTGGGATCTTGGGGAGTGGACGTAGGTGCAAGGTTAGCACCGAACCACTATAAATCCTTGTGTTTGTGGTGTGCTTTATCGCTTTATCTTATTTCTTTATTATATCCTTGCAATACTGCTTTAGTTAATTAATATTGATTTAAAGCCATTGTTTTGTTCTTCATAAGTTATCTGTTGGGCTTAAAATTTTTAGAAACCCAATTCACCCCCCCTCTTGGGTTGCATAGCTGGGCAACATGGTTTAACTGCGAGAGTAGAGATTCAAGTTAGACTTTTATACTTAATGATTATATTTGCTTCTAGAGACTTTAAGATGCAAACAATGGCTCCCACTAATTTATCGGATCCCTTCACTCCTCGAAAAGAAATAGAAATCCTAACATGATAAAAGATTTCTAGTGGGTGCTGCCGTCCCACCGATGACATGCACCTCACCTAACAATTATTGGTAACATGCACACCGATGTGTAGGTAACTTTTTGCCCAGATGCTTTACTAAGCATGTTGCAGTAACTTGGTCTCTAAGTCATGTGGGCCCACCTAACAGTTATTGCCCACACTTCTTAGTTAAGCCCGACCCACCGTTCACAAGCAGGTGCAAGGCCGTCATTGGATCCCTCACCTAACAGTTATTGGGTCCAACTCCATCCTTATCTTGGAGCGACTCTTTACTAATAGAGTGATTACGTGTTCTCGCTGCAACTAAATCACTATAACCAATCGAGAACAATCAACGTCGGTAGCACACCCGTACATCTACAATGGTGAAAGATCTATGGACTTAATATTTATGGAGAGATTTAGGTTTAGATCTCATCTAATCAGTCATCATATGATCGATCTAACTAGCATGGGCTAAATTAGATTGCTAAGCAATCTAATTCAAGACCCAATCTTCCAAATTGGTCAGGTAAGTGGAGATCGATGGGGATCTGTAGGAATTTCAGTGCATGGATAAAATGATAATTTTAAAACTTTTTAAAAATTATAATTTTATAGTAGAAATTATTAATTAATTTAATTAATTAACATGTATTAACCCTACACAAGGATCTACATATGATATATATAGCATGCATTTAAATTTAAAATTTTGAATTCTATAGTAAATGTTTTACTTTTATATGTTCAGAACACATTACCTTCGTGTAGGTAGTCAATCGCTGCAGTCTGATCACCGTCGGAAAGGTTTGATCATTGCAATGTAGCCATACAGTATGTCTGGCCTCCACGGATCGTCCACACGAAGCTCTCGATCTGATCGGCTCCTCCCGAATGCTAGTTCATTGCAGAACCCTTTCGATGGTCGATGCTGATCGAACTCCTTCGATCAGTGTCTACTGACTCTTTGGATGCTCTGGATCATTAGCAAAGGTGCTTGAGAGGTTGATGAAGCTCTCTCTGAAGTTTGGTGGCTCACGACACTCATAGATCACCTTCTTGCTTCTCGAACCCTTGGCAGTAACCCTAGGGTACACACAGAAAACCCTGTGCACAAAATCTTTCTTTTCTTTTCTCTCAAAATTTTTGAACTCTCAATCTCATGCACAAGGCCTTCTCGCACAACCTCTCTCCCTAAGAAAGTCATACGCACACCCCACCTTCTCTTTCCTTTTTAAAACAGTGCAAGACCGCATCTTTACAGCATTTTCACCACGTGAGAGGATAAAGCTAGGTGGTTGCGCACAATAGTTTAAATCGAATTTGAATTCAAATGTCAAACAATCAATCTTTATCCACTCAAGGCATGAGAAGAGAGGGGCGTGGGCTTCTTTGTGCATGGAGAGTTTACACGAGAAATTTTTCTCATGTAGAGCAAGTGGTTCACAAGTGGATAAGGTGGCGCATGGGATTAGTTGCTCATTCAAATTCAAACATTATTTGAATTTGAATGGCCAACTAATCAATCTTTATCCACTCAAATGGCGCACAAGGGAGGGGCGTGGGAAGGCTTCTACATGGGAGAAAATTCATGAGAACTTATTTCTCATGAATTCAAATAGGCGCAGGTGGGTAAGGTGGCGCAGGGAGATAAGTCAAAGGTGGTTTGAAATTTTAAACCAATCTAATTGAACCAACTTTATCAAAATAGGTTAGGCACAATTAGACTAAATTAAACCCAATACAATTAGGCTTAATTAGACTCAATAAAATCTTAATCAAATCAGAAATTGATTAAGCCCAACCCCTGATTAGATCAGGGACTAAACCATCTCGGTGATTAGGTCAACTCTTAACCTAATCGGGTCAAACCCAACTGAATCCAATTCAATTGGACTTGATCCAAAAATAATTACTCAATCAAATTGAGTTAACTAGTGATCAAATTACTAATTAAATCTCTCATAAATACTGAGTCCAAATCCGATGGAAAATCAGACATCAAAGTCCATCGATATGAAACCTTGATCGAAGAGTCCCAAACCAGTGGGACTCTTGACCCCGGTACCCAAAATGTGTGGAACTCATGATCAAAGAATCTTGATTCTCGATCACAGAGTCTCAGACATGTAGGACTCAGAGTCCCCGAGCATTAGGACTCTTGGTCGAAGAGTCCCAATCCAGTGGGACTCTTCACCAGCCATCAGATCAGATAGGAACCTCTAATGTGTGTGACTCTGCAGGTTCGAATCTAAGCCGGTAGTACAGGAACCAATTCTTGTACTAATCAAAGTGACCATCTAGTAATGGTACTCGACGTCCGGATAGGTCGAATAGTCGCAATCGCAATATTCAGAATCTACGTGAATATGGTTACTATATAATTCATCCCTTTTGACCCTTGTGTATAGGATGACTCAGGATTAACATGTCAACCCTGATCAGATCATCCGAATCGTGCTCAACTCAAACAGTCCTGTGACTCCTCATTAGGACTACTTTGGTCAAGGTTTTGCTAAATTGAAATACGACTGTACACAGCACCTGAACTAGAGTGGTCAATCCCATCTTGACACACACACCGACAAGTCAAGTACTTGACTACACCCAGCAGCCTTCCATCACTGAATTAGAAATTCAGGTAGTCCCGTGCCTAAGTGCAGTGAGTTGCTTGCAAGTCACCATGACGGTCTCAGATCGGAGGGATAGTTATACCCACATCCCATCGAAGCAAATCTTGACAGTAGAAAATGCTCCAGAGTCGGTCATGTTCAGTGTAGATGTACCCTTACATCTCACCTGTATGCCATACCAGTGTCTCCACACTCCTTGGTTAAGAGGACAACCAACCCATATGGCACATAACGATCTATACTTGATAAACATTGTTGTCCTTGGTAACAATGTATCATTTGATCACGAACAGGTTTAAGGACTAAACGACAAATCCTCCTTTGTCGAGTTTAAATAGTCTTAAGGACTTCACCACAACACATAAGTTCATTAGAAGATGAAATAATTTGTGATGAAAAATATCAAAATAACTTTTATTTATTTATAATTCATATACTAATATAAGAAAGAGTACAACTGTCAACAGGCTGACGATTGGCTTTGGGACACTATTCCCAATAATCTCCCACTTGGCCTAAAGCCAATCGGTGCAGTATCTAATACCCATCTTTGACTTGAAGTCATCGAACTCCTTCACCATAATGGCTTTAGTGAATGGGTCGGTCAAGTTCTCCTTCCCATCGATCTTCTGAAGGTCAACGTCACCTCTATCCATGATTTTCCAGATAAGATGATAGTGACGCTGAATATGCTTCGTCCGTTGGTGTGCCTTCGGTTCCTTCGCCTGAGCAATGGCTCCAGAGCTGTCACAATAGAGCAGAACTGGACCAACAAGGGAGGGTGCTACTCCGAGCTCGGTGATGAATTTTCTCAGCGACACCGCTTCTTTGGCAGCATCTGATGCAGCGACATACTCTGCCTCGCAAACTGAATCAACCATAGTGTGCTGCTTGAAACTCTTCCAGCAGACAGCCCCACCATTAAGGGTAAAAATAAATCCTGACACACTCTTGCTGTCATCATGATCAGACTGAAAACTAGAGTCTGTAAACCCCATAAGTCTCAAGTCCGATTCACCATAAACAAGCCACTGGTCCTTAGTATTTCTTAAATACTTCAGGATGGTTTTAACAACCTTCCAGTGATTCTCCCCTGGATCAAATTGGTATCTACTCACTATCCCTAGTGAGTATGCCACATCTGGTCATGTACATGTCATGGCGTACACGATAGATCCCACTATCGAAGCATATAGAATTCTACCCATATGCTCTCTCTCTTAAGGTGTTGTCGGACAATCCCTCTTCGAGAGAGAAATTCCATGGCCTATCGGTAATAGCCTTTCTTGGAATTCTTCATGCTGAACCTCTTCAGTATAGTATCAATGTACGTGGACTGGGATAAGCCAAGCAACCTTTTAGATCTATCTCTATAGATCCTCATCCCTAGGATGTAGGAAGCTTCTCCCAGATCCTTCATGGAGAACTGTGACGATAGCCAAATCTTTATTCCCTGTAATGCAAGGACATCATTTTCGATTTAGAGAATGTCATCTACATACAATACAAGAAATACCACTACTGGACCATTAGCCCACTTATAAATACAGGGCTCTTCTCCATTCTTAATGAAGCCATACGTCTTGATCATCCTATCAAAATGTATGTTCCAACTCTGGGATGCCTGCTTAAGTCCATAAATGGATCTCTGTAGCTTGCACATCTTAGACTCATCTGTGGATGTGAACCCTTCAGGTTGTATCATATACACCTCTTCGTCCAGCTCTCCATTTAAAAAAGCTGTCTTCACATCCATCTACCAGATTTCATAGTCCAGATGGACAACTATCGCAAGCATAATCTGAATGGATTTGAGTATTGCCACAGGAGAAAATATCTTGTCATAGTCTATACCATAACGTTGACGATATCCCTTGGCAACCAGATGGACTTTATAGGTCTCCACCTTTTCATTTGCACCTCTCTTCCTCTTGAAGACCCACTTACACCCTATGAGTTTTACTCCTTCAGGTGGGTCAACCAATGTCCACACATCGTTGACCTTCATGGACTCCATTTCGAATTTCATGGCCTCTAGCCATTTCTCAGAGTCAGATCTCTGCATTGCATCCATGTAGGTGATCGAATTCTCATCGTTTTCATCAAGTTCGACAGGATCGCCATCTCGGACCAAAAATCATAGTATCTATCCGGTTGACGTGGTACTCTACCAGACCGCCTTAAGGGTGCAGGAACAATGGGCTCTGGATCTGATCTAACCAAATCCGATTCAGATTCAGCAACTTGTGTCGATTTTTTCACCTGTCAAACTTCCTCAAGTTCGACCTTAGAGGCAACAATCCCTTCACCAAGGAATTTCTTTTTCAAAAAGATTACCTTAAGACTGACAAACACCTTTTGCTCATTACCTAGGTAGAAATAATATTCTTTGGTCTCTTTTGGATACCCTATGAAATAATACTTGTCAAACCTAGGTCCAAGCTTGTCTGTAATTAAACGTTTAACATAAGCCAGACATCCTCAAACCCTAAGGTGCGAGAGTACTGGCTTACGTCCTATCTATATCTCATAAGACGTTTTGGTTACAGACTTACTCGGAACCCTATTTAGAAGGTAACAAGCCGATTCGAGTGCATATCCCCAGAGGGAGATCGACAGACCAGCAAACCCCATCATGGATCGAACCATGTCCAACAAGGTCCGATTCCTCCTTTCAGACACACCATTATGCTATGGTGTTCCAGGAGGAGTCCACTAAGAGAGAATCCCATTCTTCCCAAGATATGTCAGAAACTCATTGAAAAGGTATTCACCTCTTCGATCAGATCGAAAAGTTTTAATACACTTCCCAATTTATTTTTCTACCTCATTTCGGAATAGTTTGAACATTTCAAACGACTCCGACTTATGCTTCATTAAGTAGACATACCCATACCTCAATAGGTCGTCTGTGAAGGTTATGAAGTAGAAATATCCACCTCTTGCACTTGAGCTCATGGGTCCACATACATTAGAATGTATCAGACCCAAGAGTTCACTAGCTCGCTCACCTTTTTCAGTAAAAGATGACTTGGTCATCTTCCCAAGAAGACAGGACTCACAGGTTGAAAGTGATTCACAATCACCAACTTCAAGAATTTCTTCTTGAGCCAATCTATTTATCTTGTTCTTATTGATATGACCTAGCCTACAGTGTCAAAGGTAGACTTCTGACATATTATCCATTTTAAGGCATTTATCGGAGGTTTGAACCATATTAACAGGCTGTGATAGTAAGTAAATTCCATTATTTAGTTGTCCAACAAACATTGTAACACCATTCAAAATGATATTGTAAATATTTTTTTTATTAAAAATTTATAACTGTACATGGCCAAAAGGCCTACAGAAATAATATTTAATAAAAAACTTGGACAATAGTGACATTCACTCAAAATTATATTACGAGAGTTGATTACAAGGTTCATGATTCCTAAAGCTAGAACTGGAACTTTGCTTCCATCTCCAACGTTCAGGAACCTCTCACCTTCATCAAATCTCCTACTGACCTGCAGACCCTGTATCGAATTACAGATATGATAAGGGCTTCCGGTATCCAATACCCAGACAGTAGTATCACAAATAAAAAAGTTGCAAGGTGTTATCATATAATTATCTTGTTTCTTCTTCGACCTGTTCGGGTCCAGGGAGGCAATGTTTAGAGGATAGTTCCTCTTCCAGTGCCCCTGCTTCTTGCAAAAGAAGCACTTCGCCTGGCTCAAGTCGGGCTTGCACTTCTTGGTCTGACCCTGTGCAGACGTCCCAGCATGCGGCCGCACCTTCTTATTCTTCTTCTTCTTGTTCTTCTTCCCTTTCTTAAAGGGTCGACGATCAGAAGAAGACCCTCCCACAACATTCATCGACTCCTTATGGAGCTGGTGGTCCTTCTCAAAGTTCTGCAGCAACCCCAACAAGTCATGGTAGTTCACTGCAGGCTTTGTCATCCAAAAATGAGTAAGGAAGGGGAGGAAGGACTTAGGCAAAGAATTAAGGATCGCATCCTTACCGAGCTGCTCGTGCAAGAAAAAGCCCAGTTTACTTAGGTGCTTAATCATTTCGATCATGTACAGTAAATGATCAGTGACTGAGGCCCCATCCCTCATCCGAGCATTGAAAATGACACAACTAGTTTTGTGCCTTTCAACATCGTCAGGCATGTCAAAGGAGTCGTTCAACATTTGAAGCATCTCCTGCGGCTGGACGTTCTCGAACCTATGGCTGAACTCATCATTCATTGCCGCCAGCATTATGCACCGAACGGTGGTGCGATTGTTGAGCCACTTCTGGTAAGTATCTCGGACCGTCCCTCTAGCATTCGGGGCTGGCTCCTCAGGTGCCGAATCCGTTACCACATAAAAGAGCCGTTCATGCTCAAAGATGATTTTCAATTTTTGATACCAGCTATTGAAATTAGGTCCCATGAGCTTGTCATTATCTAATAATGACCGGACCGACAAGGTAGTGGCCATAGCTACATATAGGAAAACCAGACCTTTATTAGTATATAAATTATTAATACTAAAAATTTGGACTTTAGTCTAAAATTTCTCCCAGTATTTTTACGAACTGATAGCCTCAACCTCCAATTCGAAGAATTACTTTAATTCCTTAGTGGGTACTAGAATCCACACAGACCACACACGAGCCAGTGGTACTAGAATCCACACAGACCACACACGAGCCCAACTTTGGTTGGTCAACCCATGTGCATCTTGTGGGGAAAATTCAGTGCAGGGGTAAAATGATAATTTTAATTTTTTTTAAAATCATTATTTTACAGTAGAAATTATTAATTAATCTAATTAATTAATAAAATTTATCTTACACTAGGATCTAAATATGATATATAGCATGCATGCATTTAAATTCAAAATTCGAATTTGAACAGTAAATACTTTACTGTAATGTGTTCAGAACATAATACCTTTGTGCGGATAGTAGATCGCCGTAATCTAATCACCATCGGGAGAGTCTGATCATTGCGATACAGCCACATAGCATGTCTGGCCTCTGCAGATCATCCACATGAAGCTCCCAGTCTGATCGACTCCTCACGAGTGCTAGCTCGTTGTAGAGCCTTTTCGACGGTCGATGCTGATCAAACTCCTTCGATCGATGTCTGTCGATTCTTTGGATGCTTTGGATCATCAGCAGACATTCTTGAGAGAATGTAGAAGATCTTTCTAAAATTTGGTGGGCTCACGACACTCGTAGCTCACCTTCTCACTTTCCGAACTCCAGGCTGAAACCCTGAAGAACTCACTGAAACCCTGCGCACATTTTTTTCTTTCTTTTCTTTCTTTTTCTCTCGGAAGGATATAGACCTTCACCTTGCACACAAGGATTCATCACGCCCAGATTTTCTCTCCAAAATTTTTCTTCTTTTTCACGCCCCACTCTTCTCCTCCTTTTAAAACAACAACCAAGGTCTTATCCACGTGAGAGGATAAAGATGAGTAATTGCACATTTGAATTCAAATCAAACTTTTGAATTCAAATGGAAACCAATTTATCCCTATCCACTAAGGGCGTGAGAGGAGGAGGGCGTGGCTTAATTTGTGCGTAAGTGATTTCATGAGAAATATTTTTTCATATAATAAATGGGGCATTAAAAGAGGATAAGGTCAAGGCGCTAAGATTGGTTGCTCATTCAAATTCAAACTTTGTTTTGAATTTGAATGGCCAACCAATCATCCTTATCCACTCATATGGTGCATTAAAGTAGGACGTGAGGAGGGCTTTGCATGAGAAAAAATTCATGAGAACTTCCTTCTCGTGAATACAAATGGGTGCAGTGGAAGTGAGGTGGCGCAGGGAGAATGGGTCAAGGTGGTTTCATTATTTAAACCAACCTAATTGAACCAAATAAGTTAGGTCCAATTAGACTAATTTAAACCCAACTTAATTTGACTTAATTAGGCTCAATAAAATCCTAATCAAATCAAGAATTGATTAAGCCCAACCCCTGATCATATCAAGGACCAAACCATCTCGACGATTAGGTCAACTCTTAACCTAATCGGGTCAAACCCAACTGAATCCAATTCAATTGAACTTGATCCAAAAATAATTACTCAATCAAATTGAGTTAATTAGTGATTAAATTACTAATTAAACCTCTCATAAATATTGAGTCTAAATTCGATGGGTAATTGCACATCAGAATTCATCGATATTTAACCCTAATCGAAGAGTCCTCAACCAGTGGGACTCTTGACCCCGGTACCCAAAATGTGTGGAATTCGTGATCAGAGAAACCTGATTCTCGATCATAGAATCCCAGATATGAAGGACTCTTCACCAACAATCAGATCAGATAGGAACCTCTAATGTGTGTGACCCCGTAGGTTCGAACTTAAGCTGGTAGCACAGGAACCAATTTCTGTACTAATCGAAGTGACCATCTAGCAATGGTACCCGACGATCGGATAGGTCGAATGGTCGCAATCACAATACTCAGAACCTACATGAATATGGTTACTGTATAATTCATCCTTTTGACCTCTGTGTTTAGGATGACTCAGGGTTAAACTGTCAACCCTGATTAGATCATCCGAATCACGCTCAACTCAAACAGTCCTGTGACTCCTCACAAAGACTACCTTAGCCAAGATTTTGCTAAATTGAAACATGACTGTACACAGCTCCTAAACTGGAGTGGTCAATCCCATCTTGACACATGCACCGACAAGTCAAGTACTTGACTACACCGAGCAGCCTTCCGTCACTGAATTAGAAATTCAGGTAGTCCAGTGCCTAAGTGCAGTGAGTTGCTTGCAAGTCACCGTGGCGGTCTTAGGTCGGAGGAATATTTATATCCATATTCCATTGGAGCAAATCTTGACCGTAGAAATAGCTCCGAGTCGGTCACGTTCAGTGCAGATGTACCCTTACATCTCATCTGTATGCCATACCAGTGTCTCCACACTCATTGGTTAAGAGGACAACCAACCTATATGGCACACAATGACCTATGCTTGATAAACATTGTCGTCCTTGGTAACAACGTATCATTTGGTCGCGAACAGATTTAAGGACTAAACGACAAATCCTCCTTTGTCAGTCTAAATAGTCCTAATGACTTCACCAAACATAAGAGTTCAATAGAAGATAAAATATTTTATGATGAAAAAATACCAAAATAATTTTTATTAATACATAATTCATGTACATATACAAAAATGAGCATAACCGTCAACAGACAGATGATTGGCTTTGGGACACTATTCCAACACATCTATGGGTAGGTTCATAACCAATTGTTTCTCTAAACAACTTCTAGTAATTAATTTTATCCCAGAACCTAATCAGTAGGCTTTGGCCTCCACTGAAAAGATCTGGTTAGGTCCAACCATTAACATGATTTGATTTGATGAATCTGACCAATAAATGATCAGGCTCGACTTTGGCCAGCCAACCTGACCACCATCAGAAAGACTTAACCAAATGATCATATTATGAATGATAATTCCATTAGTCAATAAGCACCAGGCCTTTGGGCCTCCAGTGATTATTAAACTAATAGACTCATTATCACTCACTTAATGGGAGGCTATGACATAGTTATCACTATAACTTAATCATTTTTAGAGACCTAATAATTTTTGAAGATTTTATTAAAGGATAGAAGAGAAGAAATTAACCAGCCAATTTCAATCCTCCCACTGACTTCACTAAGTCAGATTAAAAAGGATTTAATTAAAGCCAACATTCGGAGCACCTAAATCAGTCACATTGATTTACCTAATGACATGGGTGAGCCCTAATCACCAAGTGATCTAATCAAAACCTAACTCACCAGGTTGGCCAGATAAGTGAGATCAGTGGAAGGGATATGCCATTAACTCGCCAGAGATCGAATCAATGCGAGTAGCTCCCAGTTAAAAACCACTGGTCAAACTGTCGAACTTATCTTAGACACCAAGCGGTTCATTAGTTTTAATTTGATCAACTTAGTAAATAGGGTTGCACCGCGTAGCCATAAATTAAGTCCATCTTGGTCTAGTTAAATTCATGGACCCATTCAACTACAACTATTGGAGTTGAGTCTAGAGTATCCTTGACCTAATCTAATTCAACGTTTGATTAGATTGGACCAATTACTCTAATTTAGTCCATTTCTTTAAGCTAACCTTAGGTCTAACCCAATTATGGACCTAATCCATCTAACCCATTAACCCACAAGTTTATGCAATTGTCTTAGGTCTCAATTCACAATTCTAGACCAACTAGACAACACTTAATTCTTTTAATTAAGTATTTGTGCTGATGGGTCAGGATTTGATATTTTGAAAATAATTTTCAAATTTGAAAGATTTTATTTTCTGTTCACCAAATGTGTTGACTCATTTCACAAACGGATCAGCACATTTCATAAACAGCAATCCTATTACTAATTACATAATAAAAAATAACTCAATCAAAATCAATCATGAATATTCTTTTAAATCTAATCTAACACATTCATGATAAATTTTACAATTGAACCTTTACAATTAAGTCCTTTCGCTGCTTCGTCTGCATCGGATATAATTGCTCGGCACCCCTACCACCATAGGAGAACCTCATGAATGAAAAGAGAGGGCCATTAAACCCTATTTTTCTCCTATGATCGGACGACCATGGCAACCAACCAATTAGACTACTTGCTACTTGGATCAAGTATATCTAAATATATCAATTTTAAAATTTAAATTTTAAATTTCAAATTTCAAATTTTAAATTTTGAATTTTAAATTTTAAATAAATTTTAAATTTCAAATTTAAATTTTAAATTTCAAATTTAAAATTTAAATTTTTGAATTTCAAATTTAAAATTTTAAATTTTTGAATTTCAAATTTAAAATTTCAAACAAATTTCAAATTTTGAATTTCAAATTTTTTGAATTTTGAATTTTGAATTTCAAATTTCAAAATTCAAATTTTAAATTTTAAATTTTAAATTTAAACTTTTAGATTATTACTTAATCTACACATGTAAATATATATCATATTTTAGAACCTGCTCTGATATCGTTTGTGGGAATTTCAGTGTAGGGGTAAAATGGTAATTTTAATTTTTTTAAAAAATTATAATTTTATAGTGAAAATTATTAATTAATCTAATTAATTAATATGTATTAACTGTACACAAGATCTAAATATGGTATATATAGTATACATTTAAATTTAAAATTTTGAATTCTACGATAAATGTTTTACTGTTATGTGTTCAGAACACATTATCTTCGTGCAGGTAGTCGATCGCTGCAGTCTGATCACCGTCGGAAAGGTCTGATCATCGTAATACAGCCACACAGTATGTTTGGCCTCCGTGGATCATCCACATGAAGCTTTCAGTCTGATCGGCTCCTCCCGAATGCTAGTTCATTGCTGAACCCTTTCGACGGTCGATGCTGATCGAACTCCTTCGATCGGTGTTTGCCGACTCCTTGGATGCTTCGGATCGTCAGCAAAGGTGCTTGAGGGGTTGATGAAATTCTTCCTAAATTTGGTGGGCTCACGACACTCATAGCTTACCTTCTCACTTTCCAAACCCTAGGCAGTAACCCTAGGGTACACACAGAAAACCCTACGCCCAAAATCTTTCTTTTCTTTTCTCTCAAAATTTTTGAACCCTCAATCTCATGCACAAGGCCTTCTCACACAACCTCTCTCTCTAAGAAAGTCATACGCATGCCCCACCTTCTCTTCTCTTTTTAAAATGATGCAAGACCGCGTCTTTACAATATTTTCACCGTGTGAGAGGATAAAGCTAGGTGGTTGCTCACTTGAATTCAAATCAAATTTGAATTCAAATGCCAACCAACCAATATTTATCCACTCAAGGCATGATAAGAGAGGGGTGTAGGATTCTTTGTGCATGGAGAGTTTACACGAGAAACTTTTTCTCATGTAGAGCAAGTGGCGCACAAGTGGATAAGGTGGCGCATGGGATTAGTTGCTCATTCAAATTCAAACATCATTTGAATTTAAATGGCCAACTAATCAATCTTTATCCACTCAAATGGCGCACAAGGGAGGGGCGTGAGAAGGCTTCTGCATGGGAGAAAATTCTTGAGAACTTGTTTCTCATGAATTCAAATAGGCGCAGGTGGGTGAGGTGGTGCAGGGAGATAAGTCAAAGGTGGTTTGAAATTTTAAACCAATCTAATTGAACCAATTTTATCAAAATAGGTTAGGCACAATTAGACTAAGTTAAACTCAATATAATTAGGCTTAATTAGGCTTAATAAAATCTTAATCAAATCAAGAATTGACTAAGCCCAACCTCTGATTAGATCAGGGACTAAACCACCTCGGTGATTAGGTCAACTCTTAACCTAATCGGGTCAAACCTAACTGAATCCAATTTAATTGGACTTGATCCAAAAATAATTACTCAATCAAATTGAGTTAATTAGCGATCAAATCACTAATTAAATCTCTCATAAATACTGAGTCCAAATTCGATGGGCAATCGGGCATCAAAGTCCATCGATATGAAACCTTGATCGAAGAGTCCCAAACCAGTGAGACTCTTGACCCCGGTACCCAAAATGTGTGGAACTCATGATCAGAGAATCTTGATTCTCGATCACAGAGTCTTAAATATGTAGGACTCAGAGTCCTTGAGCATTAGGACTCTTGGTCGAAGAGTCCCAGTCCAGTAGAACTCTTCACCAGCCATCAGATCAGATAGGAACCTCTAATGTGTGTGACTCCGCAAGTTCGAACCTAAACTGGTAGCACAGAAATCAATTCCGGTACTAATCGAAGTGACCATCTAGCAATGGTATCCGACATCTGGATAGATCGAATAGTCACAATCGTAACATTCAGAACCAACGCGAATATGGTTACTGTATAATTCATCCCTTTTGACCCCTGTGTATAGGACGACTCAGGGTTAAACTGTCAACCCTGATCAGATCATCCGAATCATGCTCAACTCAAATAGTCCTATGACTCCTCACTAGGACTACCCTGGTCAAGGTTTTGCTAAATTGAAATACGACTGTACACAGCTTCTGAACTAGAGTGGTCAATCCCATCTTGACAACACACCGACAAGTCAAGTACTGGACTACACCCAGTAGCCTTCCATCACTGAATTAGAAATTCAGGTAGTCTAGTGCCTAAGTGTAGTGAGTTGCTTGCAAGTCACCGTGGCGGTCTCAGGTCAGAGGGACAGTTATACCCATATCCCATCGGAGCAAATCTTGATAGCAGAAAATGCTCCGGAGTCGGTCACGTTCAGTGCAGATGTACCCTTACATCTCACCTATATGCCATACCAGTGTCTCCACACTCCTTGGTTAAGAGGACAATCAACCCATATGGCACACAACGACCTATACTTGATAAACATTATTGTCCTTGGTAACAATATATCATTTGGTCGCGAACAGGTTTAAGGACTAAACGACAAATCCTCCTTTGTCGAGTCTAAATAGTCCTAAGGACTTTACCACAACACAGGAGTTCATTAGAAGATGAAATAATTTATGATGAAAAATATCAAAATAACTTTTATTTATTCATAATTCATATACTAATACAAGAAAGAGCACAATCGTCAACAGGCTGACGATTGGCTTTGGGACACTATTTTCAACAGGATCTCTCCGTTGCCTTTCTAAGACATCAATAAATTGATCAGGTCAGCTAACTAAACTAATTAAATAACTATAACTCATTAACTTATCTTAGACACTAATAGGTCGATTGATCAGAATTGGTTAGCTCTATCGAATCAGGCTCAAACCAACAAGCCAAATTAGATCCTTAGATTAATCGATTCTACATATGAGATTTAATCGATTTGATCAACAATAATTATATGATTATTAACTTAATTGATCTAACCCTTATCAGTACTTAACTTAGTTTAATCAGTTACTTAATCGAGTTAGACCCATATGACTCAAATCATAAACCTTAAATGCAATCCTATCACCTGACCTAATTTATGATTTTCCCATGACCAAAACCCGCATGCATAAACACAAATTTTAGATTCTGAAATCATATTTTAGATTTAAATTCATTGCATGAAAATAAGTTTTAAAATATAAAATTAATTTTTAGATTTTGGTATAAAACATATATCATATATATGTATATAAAATCAGATCTAAATAAAATTTCAGATTTAAGTATGATATCATATATCTCATATACTAATCATTGATCGGATTAAAAATAAATTTATGATCTAAATATACAATCATATATTACATATATGAATCAAAATTTAGATCATATAAAAATTTCAAGTTTTAAGCAGCATCTATGTATCACATGAACATGAACTAGAACTCTTTCTAGATCAAAATTCAGATCTATGTATGTAATTACATATCAACTATATATTCTAAAATTAAATCTAAAATTAAATTTTAGATTAGAAGATCTATCTATACATCTCATATATCAAAAAAAAAATCTGATTTTAAAATATTTTCAAAAATATGTATATCAAAATTTAGCATATGAAAATCCATGGCTCTGATACCATTGTTGAAATTCGGGGTTTGGTGCATGCATATCTGTTTCAAAATTTTATTTTCTAAATATTATAGTGGATAATAAGATTAAAATAATTTTAATCTAAATTATGCATGCATGAAAATATAAAACCATATGAATTTATTTCATATGCTGAAATTGATATATGCTGAAATTCAGATTATGATCAAATCACATACCTATTTTACAATCAAATTGTGAGACGCCCAACACCTTGGGCATGAAATTCCTTGGGACTCGCATCCTAAAGGATGAGGCATATAGAATGCCCAAAAGAAGAGAAAGGGAGAGGAAGAGAGGGCATGGGGAGAGCCTTTGGGCATGAGGGGTTGCTGGTTTGGATGCTCTATGAACCTTAGGGGAGGTCCCTTTAAATAGGCATGAGAATTGAATCCTATTCAATCTCATAATACAAGTCCTACTTGTATTAGGATTCTTATTAACTTAAGTTATCCAACTTATATTAGGAAGCCTATTAGACACCAATAATTGGAGCCTTTGCACCCATAATTAGACACCCAAAAATACACCCAATAGATGCCCCATAAGAGAACTAAAAGCCCTCTAATCAATGGACACGTCCAACTTGATCAAATCAAAATGGTGCTCAAAAATATCTATCAAGAGAATTAATTAGGGACTTGCACCCCTAATTAATTTGATTTATAACTTTAGACACCTAACAATTGGAGTCTCATAAATCTTATTCATATAGGTTATTAGCAAGTAATTAAGTTAAAATTATCTTATCAAATAAATAATTCCAACGAAAAGAGAAATTGGATCCAACCATGTGCTAGCAAGATTATCATGAACCCAATGGATTTCTCTAAATCCAATTGATACTTCATAAGCTCAATTACTAATTTTAGGCCTAATCCCTTTGTTGTGTGAGCCCATAAATTTAATTCTATCTGATAATGAGATATACAATGATCTCTATCATTGTATAATTGAAACTCTTTTCAATGGGTCAGAATAATTTTACTCTAACTCAGCAAGGATTGTCGATCGAAAATAATCCTAGTGAGCTCTTACAATCTACTAGTGACACCTAGCAGTATGCAGTGGCAATCCAGTAGAACTGAATGAACCTCTAAGTGTAGTTAACATGTGATTCAGTCCCTCTATCATGAGTCCCGACTAGATGGCAGGTCATGGATAAATCGTCAAATCTCAACATCAGTCATATGATAGATTCGATTAGCCTAAATCCAATTGTGACTTCTATGAAAATACTTTTCCATCAATCACACTACTATGGCCATAGATTCTTGGACTTAGTCTTTCAAATTTTATAGGACTACTCTCTATCAAGGTCGATAGATCCTATCTTGATGCACACCCCACCCTACAGTAGATCAACTGTCACCAACATCCACTACAAGGGCTCATCGATATTTATATGTCAGTCAAACTTCAGTAGCCTCACTGCGAGCAGCAATACCATTTCAAGTCAAAGGATTAGTCACACAACTATAGCATCGAGATAATCACTGATGATCGAATAGAAATTCAAGTGATCTCTCATATGGTCACACTCAGTACTAGTTGTTCTCTAACAACCACCCGCACTCATCATCCTGTGTCTCTACACAATAGATCAAAGACTCATCTATCCTGAAGGAAGTGATTTGTGCACCAGTCTATCCAAACCAATCACCATTCTCATGATGATCCTATGATCGAAAGCATTTAGAAATTATGTACATGTTTTTAATTCTTAACACCTTGAGAATATGTATCATAACTAATTTCATAGATAATTCAAGGACACGTCACACTTAAATAAAAAAGAAATTATCTTTTTATTGATCATATTAATATATTAAGTACAAAATTATATCCTAAAATTATTACAATGTGTCAGTCATATTGGCTTCTAGGACATACATCCAACAGTATAGCTCGTTGACTTTGGGTTGGACAGGTTGTTAACATCAAAATAACCTGATAGAGAATATTGTATAATTTTTTAAAATTAAGAATAATTTTTAAGTTTATGAGCTAGTCTATGTAATCAATTTCAGTTAATTGGTTGATATCTAGGATTCAAACTAGAGGGTTGGAAGCTGACATAATAAACAACAGAGAGCAAAGATTCTAATTGGATATTTATACTTATTTTATAATTTGTTCTAAAAATTTTTAGATGCAAAAAGAGACTCACTATTTTATCAGATCTCTCACACTCTCCAAGTGGAGAAACGAAAATCCTAATGCGACAACTGGATTTTTAGTGGGTGCTGCGGTCCCACCAATGCTGTGTACCTTACCTAATAGTTATTGATAATATGAATAAACACTGATGTATAGACAACTCTTTATCCGGATGCTTCTTTAAGCATGTTGCAGCCACTTGATCTCTAAGTCATGTAGGTTCACCTAATAGTTATTGTCCGTACTTCTTAGTTAAGTCAGACCCACCATTCATAAGTAGGTGCAAAACTGTCATTGGGTCCCTCACCTAACAGTTGTTCGGTCCAACCCCATCTTTTGCTAATAGAATGGTTGCGTGTTCCTGATGCAACTGAACCAGTATGACTAGTCGAGAACAATCAATGCTGGTAGCATGTCTGCACATCTACAATAGTGGAAGACCATTGGACTTAATATTTATAGAAAGATTTAGATTTAGATCTCATCTAATCAGTCATCATATGATTGATCTAAATGGCATGGGCTAAATCAAACCACCAAGCAACCATATTTGAGACTCAATCTTCCAAATTGGTCAGGTAAGTGAAGATTGGTGGGGATCCTTCCGTTGCTTTTCTTAGACATAAATAAATTGATTAGGTCAGCAAATAAAACTAATTAAATAATCATCTTTCAGTTACTTGCCTTAGACATCAATTGGTTAATTGATCCGAATAGGTTACCTAAGGTGAATCAGATTCGAGCCATAGAATCGAATTAGGTTCTTAGGTTAATCGATTCTACGTATGGGTGTCAATCAATTCGATCAACAATATTTGCATGATCTTAAGCTCTATTGATCTCACCATAATCAATACTTGACTCAGTTTGATCAATTACTAAATTGATTTAGATCCAATATGATCAAATCAGAAACTCTAGATGTAATCTAATTATATGACCTAATTTGATCTACCCATGACCAATGCTTCATGCACAAACACTAATTTCATATCTTAAATCTAAATTTTTAGATCTAAATTCTTTGCATGAGAAGTAAATTTTGATCTCAAAATAATTTCAGATCATACATACAAATATGTATCATATACATAAATAAGTTCAGGACATAGAAATAAATTTCAACCCTAAACATATTTTTATATATCATATATATAAATCAACATAGATCTCAAAACTCTTTTTAGATCTAAATAACAAAACATATATCACATATATGCTAAAAAAATTAGATCTAAAATTTTAATTTAATTAAAAATTTTAACATCATTCTAAGACAACCACACAGCATAACAAGTTATACTAGGACAACCTTATGATAGAACGACATCAAAACTTTTCAGATTTAAAATTTTTCTCTACATATTTCAGATCTAAATCCTAATCTCATACATATGATGTGACTTTGGTACTACTATTGTAATATCATAATTTCATTCATGTAAAATTTTTTCAAATGAGTATGCAGTAAAATTTAAAAATTTTTAGATTAAATCTAATTTAATCTAAGCATGCATAAGATCAAATCTTAAAATCATAAATAGGATCATCATATATGAGATAGGATTCAGATATAAAAATCAAATAAAAAAAATAAATAGAGAACATATCTTAGTATGGATCGATCTTCACCACGAACTGATGATCAGGGATGTCTTTCGAAGGTCCCTTGTAGCCGCATAAGGGTCCGGCCTCTACGAATATCCACATGAGATTCTGATCTGATCAGAAGCTTTTTGATCTCATCAAAGTGCTAGCTCCCTTGTAGAGATCGCATCTTGATGGTTGAAAATCTTTCTTTCTCTCAAGATACTCTTAGAGAAGAAGGAGATGATAGGAGGATCTTGATCTCTACGCTAGAGATCATGAGAAGAACTCTTTCTTCTCTTTTCTTTCTTAAACCCATATACCAAATCTCTACAATAGAGATGTAAAAATTTTATCCAACTTTTGGACAAAGGAGAGAGGAGAAACCCATGTCTAAACATGGACAAAAATATGGAGAGGAGATGTCCAAAACAACCAACTTTTGGTTGTGTAAGAAAGAAGAGATATGTAGCATACCTCATGCCATGAAGCACCTTCACGGCATGCCCTCTCCTTTTGTTTTTCTCCACACACGCCCTCTAGTCTTTTGGCATCTCAACCTGATCCCTATTACGTCCTTATTGATCCATATAGTGCTGGGTTTAAATAGGCATTGGAGATAGACTTTGGATAGGAAACAAGACTCCAAATCACTTAGGACTCTAATCCTTTTGATGCCGCCCACCCCAATTAGATTTGCACCCAGCTTTTAAATGGGAGAAAGGGGATTTTCAATCTTTCTTACACACTAAAAGGAGGAGAAAAATTGATGTTAAAAATCTAGTGGGTGTGGGCTTATTTTGATGCACAAAATCAGGTTGACGTGGGACTTGTTTGGCGTATGGAAAGAGAGAAGTTTTAATCTCATGGGACTCCTCTTTTAGGTGGCTGATTTAAACCAATTTAAATCTCAATCAATCTTAATCATATTAGTAATTGATTAGATCAAAATAGATGAAAAATTAAATCTAATTTGAAGCTTAATTTAGATTAGATATCACCTAATTAGAGAAGGAGTCCTAGTCCTTTTGAATTCTCACTTGGTGCTTGAGTCAAACTCAATTTAATCCTAATCTAATTAGGATTTGGTGCACCCATGAAAATAAAAATTCTTAATTCAAATAGAAATTCAAACATTCTTATTTAGATCCTAATCTAATTAGAAATTAAGTCAAACTCAAATCCTAATTCAATTAAGAATTATCCTCTGATATAATTTTGGTTATCTCATAATCGAATTAAGTTTGATCAAATCAAATCCATATCAAGTCAAATTTAATTTAATTTAATTAGATTTGATGCAAGCTCTATAGCTCAATCAAATTGAGCTACTTAGCAATCTAATTGTTAATTAATCCTTCTTTAACTCACTAACTCTTTAGCGAGTTACATAATGTAATTTTTGTATTAGATAATCATCAATCAAATTGATAATCAAATTCTGTTATGATTCATAATCATAAAATCATCTGATTAGTCAAAAGTCTCTTTGTGTGTGACTCCATAGATTCTATTCTGTCTGATAGTGAGATATATTGTGATCCCTATCACAATATCATTGAAACTCTTTTCAATGGGTTGGAACCATTCTAACTCTGTCCATCAAGGATCATCAATTATCAAGATGATACTCATGGGTCTCACAATCATCCAGTAACATCTAGCAGTATGTAGTGACAATCTAGTAGAATAAAAGGTAATGAATCTTTAGGTATAGTTAATACATGATACAGTCCCTTTATCATGAGTTCCGACTAGATGACAGGTCATGAATAAATTGTCAAACCTCATCATCGATCATATGATAGATTCAATTAGCTAGAATCTATATGTGATTCCTATGAAAATTCTTTTTCATTAATCATACTGCTATGGCCATAGACTTAAGGACTCAGCTTCATAAATCTCATAGGACTACTCCCTTCTGCTAGGATCGATAGATCCTATCTAGGTGTACACCCTACTCCTACAGTGGATCAACTATCACCAACATCCACTATAAGAGCTCATTGAGACCCATGTTTATATGTAGTCAAACTTCAGTAGCTATACTACGAGTAGCTATAGCACCATAGGTCAAAAGATCAATCATACAACTGCAGCATCGAGAAAGTCACTAATGAGTGAGCAGACATCCATGTGACTTCTCGTGTTGGTCATACTTAGTATTAGTTATTCTTTAACAACCACCTACACTGTCACTCCAGTGTCACTACACCGCAAACTCGAGATCCATCTGTCTAAAGGAAGCGATCCATGCACTGATCTTTTTGAATCAATCACCATCCCCATGATGATCCTATGACCAGAAGAAATTTAGAAATCAATCATTAATGACACATGTCTCAAATTCTCAACTCTTTGAGAATATGTGTCATCATCTTATTAATCCCTTGGATGATTCATAGATATATAAAATATGAATGGTAATATAAATATCCAATAAGTACAAAATCATGTTCTTGAAATATGATATGTGTCAACCAAAATTAGCTTCTAGGGCATACATCCAACAGATTTTTGAGTGTGAGAAGAGAGGGCATAGATCGGATGGGCGGCAATCATGATGAGTCATGGTCCTTATCTCCTTTCTAATTTGAATACGATCTGAATTAAAGATAAAGAGATAAGAAGGAAAGAAATCCGTTATGTCTGAAAAGAAGGGTGGCACCAAATAATTTTTTTCTTATTTTTTTTGAAGAGTTTGTTGGCATGAGAAAGATCTAATTTCTTTCTCATGCCATCACCTATTTTTGAAAAAAATGGGACACCCCATATAGATGTGGCGTGGAGTTTTTAGCACCCCCCCCTCTTGACCCAAAACCCTAATGCCCAAGTATTTAAAGGGGGTCCAATAGTTGGATGCCCCATTGGTGTTCTTGGCTGAATTTTGTTTCTCCTCCAAAGCTCTCTCCTCTCTCCCCTTCCTCCACAGATTCTTCTTCTCTTATGGAGTATCCAAGAGATCAAAGGAAGAAGATGTAGATTAGCCTTCAAAGATCCTTGAGAGCTAGCACTCCCGAGGAGCCTGATCAGCATCTGTTCTTCGTATGGACGATCTGTAAAGGTCGGATATCTTTATATGGCTACAAGCAACCTGAAGAAACTCCTTTTCATATGAAATACTTGTGAAGATCAGTAACCCACACTTTGGTAAAGAGTTTTGAATTCATTAGATTAGTTTTGATAGATCTAAGGGTTAGATCTAGTCTACAGCATCGATTAGATCGATACAGATTTTTTATTTTTAGATCTTAAACTCATATCAAATCATATCATAGATCTTGGCATGGTAGTTTAGATTAGATCTTATGCATATAAAATAGGTTAAAGTATTTAATCTTAGAAGATCCGCTACAAAAATTTTAAAATTACATACATAAAACTGTCAATATTTTTTTTAGATGGTATGACTGCTTGCAGTGAGGCTACTGTAGTTTCACTAACACATAAACATGATCTCATTGAGATTTTGTAGTGAATGTTGGTGATAATTGATCCACTATAGGAGTAGGATGCATATCTAGATGGAATCTATCGATCTTAATAGAGAGAAGTAGTCTTATGGGATTTGAGAGGCTAAGTTCGAGAGTCTGTGGCCACAGCAGTATGATGATTGGAAAAAAATTTTATGAGGATCATAATTGGACTTGAACTAATCGAATCTATCATTTGACTGATAATGAAGTTTGATGATTTATCCATGACCTACCATCTAATCGAGACTCACGATAGAGAGACTGAATCATATATGAACTACACCTTGAGATTCTTTTTTAATTTTACTGGATTGCCACTACATACTGTTAGGTATTACTGATGAATTGTGAGAGCTCACTAGGGTTGCTCAGGATCGACAATCCTTGATGAGTTAGAGTAAAATCATTCTGATCCATTGAAAAGACTTTCAATGATACTATGATAAAGATCATAGTATATTTTGCTATCAAATAGAATTGAATCCATAGAATTACACAATAAAAAAATTAGATCTGAAATAAGTAGTTGGACTTATGAAGTCTTAATTGGATTTAGAAAAATTCTATTGAGTTCAGGATAACCTTATTAGCACATGGTTGAACTCAATTTTTTCTTTGTATTTAAATTTTTTATTTAATAAGATTAATTTAAATTAATTATCTGCTAATAATCTAAATAAATTAGATTCATTAGGCTCTAATTATTGGGTGTCTAAGATTTTAGATCATATAAATTAAGGGATCAAACCCTTAATCAATTTTTTTGATTATTTGCATGGGGTGCCACTTGATTTGATCCAGTTGGGCATGCCCATCTAAAAGAGGTCATGTGGAACCAGCATGGGGCATCCCCTAGGCCCCATGTGGCATGTGAAAAAGTAGATACAAAGGCTCCAATAGTTGGTGCTTAATAGATCTCCTAAGGGAGATCAAATATCTAAGACAATAAGGATTTCTAAGGCAAGTAGAATTGATATTAAGGGGCTATTTAGTTTTGAATAGGATTCAAACCTTTTGCCTATTTAAAGGAGCCTTCTCTAAGGCTCTTAACATGAGAATTCTAGCAGCCCCCATGCCTCCTAAGAGTCCCCACACCTCTCCCTCTCTTCTCCCTTTTGGATCCGATGCCCAAAGGAGTTGGGCATCCTCCATCTCCACGCCCAAGAGGAGCTTGGGCATCTCCTCTTTCTTGCTGATTTTTAGACCTTGGTTGCTTCATAATTAAGAAAAGAAGAGTAAGAGAAGAAAAAAAAAAGATCAAGAAAAGGATTAAAGAGTTAATCATAATCCAGACTTTATTCAGATTTGCAGGATGATTATTCTTGGAGAAGAAACATTAACATCAAAGAAAGCTGTTCCAAGCTGATCCTGAGTGGATACCCATAGAGGTCGGGCACTTGCACGACTTAAGGAGAACCTACTCTCTTCCAGATTCAGATTTGAAAAAAAAAATTATGAAATAGATATGTGATTTAATCACATATTTAATTTCAGCATAAAATTTAGTATGTGATCAATTTCAACATATAATGTAGATCCATGTATTTTTTGTTTTATGCATGATGATTTAGATTAAAAAAAAAATAATCTTCTATTCCATTGTATTGTTTAGAAAAAAAATTTGAAACATACATGCATGCCCCGACATGAAATTCCAACATTATGGTTGTGGGCACATAATCTCCGTGACTATTGTTTGGATTTAGTTTTTAAAGAGTCTCTATCATTTGTATGGTGATGCATCTGTGAACATATTTGAACAAACAATAAGTATCATTGGATTTGAGAGATCCATAGTTGAGATCAACTTGAAGTATATGTGGGTCCTTGACTAGGTCATATAGGAGAAAAAATAATTAACATATTGAAAAAATATGAGCTTTTGGGCTCATTGACTGCTAAATCATATCTAGTCTGTATATCATCTTTTTGAGGATAAATGATCAAGCTACTCTTTATGGGATAAGGGGATAGGACCATTGAGATACTTGTCCTGATGCATATTTGATGTGTATGGCCCATTTGATGAGCCAGATAAGGAGGTTATCTCTACTTCATTATCTTTATCGATGATCAGTCATGGATGGATATGTGTATGAGATATAAATCTGATATCTTTAAAAAATTCAAAGAGTTTAGATGTAAAGTAGAGAAGTAAACCAAAAAAATTCTAAAGATATTTCGATAAGATCGAGGAGGCAATGCCAAAGTAGAAAATTTCTCGGTTATCTCAAGAAAAATGGCATAGCTTCACTATGGACCCCTCTTAGTAAATCTCAACTCAACGTGGCATTTAAAAGGAGGAATAGGGCTGTATGAGATATGGTCCGATCCATGATAAACTTCACTAATTATCTTTTATTTCTTTAGGGATATGCTTTAAACGTACCTATTGAATAAGGTATTTTTTAAATCTATTCTTACTATACCATATGAGATATGGCAAGGTAAGAAATCAAGTCTTGATCATTCAAAGATTTAGAGATATCCAGCCCATATCAAGGACAGCGGCGGAAAGTTAGAGACTAGGTCTATGAGAGCTTGTTTCATAGGGTATCCTAAAGAAGTTGAGATACTACTTTTCTTCTTAGAGGATCACAATGTGTCTGTGAGCCATCATGCTATCTTTTTAGAAAATAGTTTATTCAAAATAGTGGGAGAAAAGTTGAGATCAAAGAGAACTCTCTGAGAGCAACGAGTCATAGGACCTGTAAAACCTATTCGATGAGCCAGAACATATAGTACCTTCTCCACCTCATAGATTTAGTAGATCTCCCATCCTTATAAAAGGTACTTGGTATGCTTATAGAGGATGTAGAGAAAATATTTCTCATGGAAGATAGAGAACATAGAGATGATCCCAAAACCTACAATGAGGTGATAGTTGACATCGACCCGAGAAATGGATGTGTAGATAGCCTTCCTAAATAGATATCTTAAGAAGATATCTATATGGAACGTTCTATAGATTTCACTTCTAGTGATGGAGATCACAAGTTGCTAAGATCCATATATGGACTTAAGCAAATATCCCAGAGTTGGAGCATTCATTTCAATGGTGTAATCAAATTGTTTGATCTCATCAACAACGAGGAGAAATCATGTGATTACATGAAGTTCAGTGGGAGTGTCTTATGCTGATATCGGTTAAAATATAGTTGTATATAGAATTTTTCATGAAAGACTAGGGCAAGCATCCCATATTCTTGGAATATAAAGATCTATAGAGATAGATCTAAGAGGATGCTTGAATTTTTACAGAAAAGTATATAGAAGAGATGCTGAAAGGGTTCCGCATAGAACCCTCTAAGAGGGGTCTATTACCCTCTCGGGCATAGGAGTATGTCATGCTATATACTCGATTTGATATTGCCCTTGCTATGAGTGTCACAAGTAAATATCAATCAAATCCAGACTAGGAGCGTGGTTTGCTGTGATAACATCTATGAGTACTTATGAAGCACTAGGGATTTGTTTCTAGTCTTTGAAGAAGGGTCAAAGTTAAAAGTGGGAGGATACACCAATTCAAACTTTAAGTTTGATATTAATAATAGAATATCTACATCAGGGTATATTCTTGGTAATGTTGGCTCGGTATGTTGGAAGGGTTCCAAGCAACTGATCAATGGAAGCTGAATATGCTGTAGATGTGTACGATACATTCTGATTCTTATAATAGTTATGGAATTAAATGTCATACCATCAGATGACATTACACCATACCATAAAGACAATGATCATAGCTCTCGCTAAAGAGCTAAGGTCTCACCAGATGTCTAAGCATATAGAGTGGTGGTATACGTGACTACCTCAAGTAGAAATACATAGAGATACAGAGAGTAAACTCTACATAGGATGTGGTAGGCCCAAATCACTTAGCCAGCCGAAGATCAAAGTTTATTTTGAGAAGATGGAGCCTAGGTAAATGACAAATTGACTTTAGTGCAAGTAGAATATTGTTAGATGTATGCCTAGAAGCCATCTTGACTGACATATATCGTATTTCTAAGACATGATTTATACTTAACGGGAAGTTTTAATTCCCTTCATATTGTATATGTCAACGAATCATCTGAGGGATTAACAAGATGGTAATACATATTCTCAAAGAGTTGAGAATTTGAGACATCTATCATTGATGGTTAATTTCTAAATTACTTCTGATCATAGGATCATCATAGGGATAGTGATTGATCCGTATAGACCAATGTACGGATCACTTCCTTCAGATATGAATCTCGAGTCTACAGTGTAGAGATATTAGAGTGCAGATGGTTATTTAAAAATAACTAGCACTGAGCGTGATCAATATGAGAAGTCACATGGATGTTTGCTCACTCATTAGTGACTTTCTCGATGCTGCAGTAGTATAACTGATCCTTTGATCTGCGATACCGTGACTGCTCATAGTAAGGCTGTTAGAGTTTAACTACATATAAACATGACCTCAATGAGTTCTTATAGTGGATGTTGGTGATAATTGGTCTACTATAGGAGCAAGATGTATATCTAGATGGAATCTATTAACTTTAGCGGAAAAGAGTAGTCCTATATGATTTATGAGATCGAGTTCAAAAATTCTTAGCCAAGGTAGTGTGATTGATAAAAAAAATTTCATGGATATTCACAGTATGAACTCGAGTTGAATAAATCTTACATATGACTGATAATAGGTTTGATGAGTTTTTCATGATCTCTATCAAGTTGGGACTCACGATAGAGAGATTGTATCACACATTAACTGTACCTAGAGATTCATCATCTTTTATTCTGCTGAGTTGCCACTACATACTACTAGATGTCACTAGTGAATTGTAAGGCCCACGAGTATCATCTCAATAATTGATGATCCTTGATGGGTAGAGTTGGAATGATTCTAACTCATTGAAAAGAGTTTCAATGATATTGTGAAAGGGATCATAATATATCTCACTATCAGATAGAATAGAACACATGGGGTTACACATAAAAGAAGTTTTTGACTGATTAGATGGTTGAATTATAATTATGAATCACAATAAGATCTAATGATCAATATGATTGATGGTTAATCTAATGCAAAAGTTATAATGTTCAATTCACTAATGATTAGTGAATTGTTGGAGAATTTAATTTGCAATTAGATTGTAATAGGGCTCAATATGATTTAACTATGGGGTTTAAATCAAATTTAATTAAATGAGATTCAATTTAATTTAATTTGGATTTGATTGGATCAAACCCTATTGAATAACAGGCTTGATTGAATCAAATCCTATTGGTTATGAGATGACCTTATATCCAATAGATCAATCCCTAACTTGATGGGGTTTAATCTAACTAATTTCTTAATTAGATTAGGACCTAATTGGATTCCTAATTGGGCTAGAACCTGATTAGTTATTTAGGTATAACTAATTCCTAAGTTAGTTAGGATTGGTCCAAGAGTTAGTTAAGGATTTGACCAAGAATCAAGATTTTCTAGTTTGACTAGAAATCCACATGATCTTGGCCGCCCACCTCATCTCCATGCCACACTTGCATTAGCACCCAAAACTCCATGCTAAAAAGCCCACTTGCCTCCTCTTTAGCATGAAGAGCTCATGCTAATAAGAAACCCTTCTTACACACTTTAGTAGTAGGAACTAGAGGCCATCCCTTGTGTTTAATTGCATGCCTAAAAGATAGGAGTTTGGGCCACCTCAAA
The DNA here is from genome assembly GCF_000442705.2 of Elaeis guineensis. Lineage (NCBI taxonomy): Eukaryota > Viridiplantae > Streptophyta > Magnoliopsida > Arecales > Arecaceae > Elaeis > Elaeis guineensis. Next base: position 65,702,983 of record NC_026000.2, read on the forward strand.
CTCTATCCTAACAGCCTCTTCTATACTCCATAAAATTAGGAGTTTAACTACCAATCAAAACCCACTTCCATGGTGATAAAAGAAAAATTTTTGGGTGTTGAAATAAGTTGATTTCAATGTCAGAAAGCTGCTGGTTGGCTGTTGTTTTGATGCAGAAAATTAGAACTCTTAGCGTGGAGATAAAGAGAAGAAGAAGGTCTTCCTCAAGGGCTAAAAAATAAGAAAATTGTTCCTCCTTCTTGGCATGACAAAAGATGAGGAAGAAGGTCTTCCTTATGGCTGAAGAAAGGAAGAAGAGTCTTCCTTCTTGTATGATAATTTTTGGAGAGGAAAGGTTCCTCTTGGAGGCATAAAAAAGGATGAGAGAAAGGGTTCTCCCATGCATGAAAAAAAAGAGAAGAAAGGATTCTTCTCTAGATCTCTAGCGTAGAGATCTTCATCCTCCTATTCTTCTTCTTTTCTAAGAGTATTTTGAGAGAAAAAAAGAAATATCATCAATCATCAAGATCGATCTCTATAAGAAAATTAGCACTCTAGTGAGATCAAAGGCTTCTGATCAGATTAAGACCTTGTGTGGATACCTGTAGAGATCAGATGCTTGTGCAACTTCAAAAAAATCAGGAAGACATACATCCAAGATCATCGCTTTATAAGTGAAGATCGACTTGTGAAGAAGATCCAGATTTGAAGATGGAAAGGTAAAATAGGTATGCGATCTAATCGCATGTTTTATTTTTCAGATTAAAATTAGATGATGTAATTTTTTGCATATGAACTAGATCTTTAGGTGTCTACATATGATGTGTGCATGTTTATGATTAAAAATATTTTAATCAAATATTCTATCATATTTTGGTTTTGAAAAATTTTAAAATCCACGTGCATGAGTACTTTAGAAAACCCAACAGTCCTATGGGATTTGAGAGGCTAAGTCCATGAGTTTATGGCCACAATAGTGTGATTGATGGAAAAAAAATTTTATAATAATCACAATTAGACTTGAGCTAAATCAAATCTATCATATGACTGATGATGAGATTTGATGATTTATCTATGACCTACCATCTAGCTAGTTGGGACTCATGATAGAGGAACTGAATCATATGAAAACTATATCTTGAGGTTCTTTTTCAGTTCTGCTGGATTACCACTACATACTGCTATGTGTCACTGATGGATTGTGAGAGCTCACTAGGGTTGTTCAGATTGACGATTCTTGTTGAGTTAGAATGGAATTGTTCGACCTATTGAAAAGAGTTTCAATGATACTCTAATGGAGATCATGGTATATCTCTCTACCAGACATAATTGAACCTATAAGGTCACACAACAAAGAAATTTGATTTGGATTAAGCAATTGGGCTTATAAAGTTTCAATTAGATTAGGAGAAATCCTATTGGGTTGAGGATGACATTACTAGCACAAGGTTGAACCCAATTTTTCGTTTAACTTAGATTGTTTATTTGATAAGATTTAATTCAAGTTAATTACTTGCTATGAATCTAAATAAATCAAATTCATGAGGCTCCAAATATTGGGTGCCTAGAGTTTTGGATTATGTAAATTAGGGGTCCAATCCCCTAATTGATTCCTTAATTTAATTAGATGGAGTGCCACTTGATTTGATCAAGTGTGGGTGTGCCCGCTTGAAAGATGGTATGAAAGACATGAGAGGGGCACACCTCCTCCTCTGGTTGGCATGTGAGAGAGAGCCCTAGAGGATGCCAACCCCTTGATTTACATTGGGCATGGTCAAAGATGGGGGAAACAAGGAGTCCTAATGCGATTAGAACTCATATTATATGGCTAATTTGGTTTTGGTTAGAACTCCAATTGCTCTTTTATTTAAAAAGGCCTCCCCTAAGTGTTTTGTATTAGAATTTTAGATTGCTCTAAGCCTCCAAACAACCCCCCCTACGCCCTCTCTCTTCCTCCCTATTGGTTCACACGTCCAAGCCCTTGGACGTCTAGCATCTTCCATGCCCAAAAAAGGGTTTGGACGTCCCTCTTCCTTGCTAGTTTCAAAGTCTTGATTGCTTCCATATCTATGGAAAGGAGATCAAGTAAGAGAAGAGAGGAAGAAGATAAAGAAAAGATTAAAGAGTTGATCAAGATCCAGACTTGATTCAGATTCACAGGGAGATCATTTTTGGAGAAAAAAGATCTACTCCAAAGAGGACCAATCTAAGCTGATCCTGAGTAGATACCCATAGAAGCTAATGTTTGTGTGGCTAAGAGAGGACCCATCTTCTTTTAGATCCAAATTTAAAGAAAAGATTAGCGAAACAGGTATGTGATTTGATCACATATTTTATTTTCAGTATAAAATCAGCATGTGTTAATTTTAGCATATGATGTAAATCCTTAAATGCTTTATTCTACGCATGCATGTTCTAGATTAAAAAGAGTTTTAATCTAATATTCTGTTATATTGTTTCAAAAAAGAAGTTTTTGAAATCCACATGCATGTGCATCCTATAAAATTTCAATAGTGGTATCAGAGCCACGGGTTTCATATGCATGAGATTAATATATATATTTTTGAAAAGAGTTTTAAAATTTAATTTTTCTTGATATATGAGATGTATGGATGCTTAATTTAGATCTGAAAATTATTTTAGATCGGATTTTTAGTTTGTATATGTGATACATGAAGGTATGCGTAGATCTGAAAATTGTTCTAGATCAATTTTCAATTCGTATATATGATATATGGATGCATGTATAAATCTAAAAATTAATTTAAATCTGATTTATGATTCATATATGAGATGTATGATTGCATATTAAGATCTAAAAATTAGTTTAATTCTAATTTATAAATTATATATGAGATATATGATATCATGTTAAGATCTAAATTTGGAATGCATATATGAGATATATGTTTGTATGTTGAATCTAAAAAATTAATTTTGAGATTGAAAACTTATCTTTCATACAAAGAATTTAGACCTAAAATTTATTTTTTAAAAGATTTGAAATTTATGTTTACACATGAGGATTTGGTCATGGGTAGATCAAAAATTAGGTCATATAATTAGATTACATCTAGGGTTTTGATTTGAACATAATGGGTCCAAATTGATATAGCAATTGATCAAACCGAGTTAAGGGTTGATTAAGATCAGGTCAATTGAGTTTTAGATCATACAATTATTGTTGATCGAATTGATTAAATCTCATATGTAGAATCGATTAACCTAAGGATCTAATTCGGCTCGACGGTTTGAGCTTGATTCACTTAAGCTAACCTATTTGGATCAATTGTTCAATTAGTGTCTAAGGCAAGTAATTGAGAGACGGTTATTTAATTAGGACCCTTGATCTATCAAGGGAGAGCCTCTCATCAATCTTCACTTATCTGATCAATTTGGAAGATTAAGTCTTAAATATGATTGCTTAACATTTTGATTTAACCCATATCAATTAGATCAATCATTTGATGACTGATTAGATGAGACCTAAATCAAATCTCTTTATGATATTAAGTCTAGAGGTCTTCCACTATTGTAGATGTACAAGGTGCTATGAGTGTTGATTGTTCTCGACTGGTCACAGTGGTTCAGTTGCATCAAGAATATACAACCACTCTATTAGCAAAGAGTTGCTTAGGATAAATATGGGGTTGAGCCCAATAACTGTTAGGTGAGGGACCTAATGATGGTTTTGCACCTACTTATGAATACTGAGTCGGGCTTAACTAAGAAGTGTGGTCAATAATGTTAGGTGAGCTCACATAACTTAGAGATCAAGTCGCTGCAACATGCTTAGAGAAGTATCTTGACAAAAAATTATCTACGCATCGGTGTATATGTTATCAATAACTATTAAGTGAGGTACATGCATCGATGGGACCGTAGCACCCATTAAAAATCCAGTTATCATGTTAGAATTTTTGTTTCTCCATCCGAAGAGTATAGGGATCCAAAAAAAATAATGAAAGTTTATTTGTTTCTTAATGTCCCTAAAATAAATATAAAATTTAAGTATAAAAGTCTAACTTAAATATCTCTCTACAGTTAAACCATGTCAGCTTCAAACCCTCTAGCCTGCATCTTTGAGTCCAATCGTTTGATCGAAACTAATTTTAAAGATTGGCTCAAAAACTTCAAGATTATCTTGATATCTTAAAACTTAGGACATGTACTTGACTAGGACCCTCCAATGTTACCAAACTATCCTAGTGCTAAATAAAAAGCAACATTTGATAAATGGATGGATGAAGATAGTCAAATTAAGTGCTATGTGCTGGTTTTCACGTCAAATGAATTGCAAAGCCAGCATGAGTATATGCCTATTGTTAGGGCTATGATAACTCATCTGCAAGAGTTGTATGATGAGCAGAGGTGCACTGTCTATTTTGAAGTTTTGGATTTTAACCACATAGTGAAAAATAATTTTTAAAAATTTTAAAATAAATAAATCAATAGCTTTATCAAATAAAACTATCTAGCCAGAATCCAAATCCTAGAATTACCTTGCCGATATAAATCAAAGCAAATTCAAGCATGCAAAAGGGATAGAATTTTATACTTTCACTAAAATAAAAAAATGATATGTTGGTGTTCTCCATGAGACCCCAAGGTAGAAGTCCTCCAATGGTGATCCACATGAAAGTTGGCCAAGGTCCTTCCCAACTGGTGTGCTGCCAGAGTCTTATCTTTCAAGAACACTGTCGGTTTCGAATTTGCATCACAATCTGCTAAAGTCTAGTTGCTTTCAATCTCACCATCAGAACGACACCAAGAAGACACTCTTCAGATTCACACAACTTGGATTTGATTTTTGGCTCCAACATATGGAAAAACCAAACCCTAAGGCACACATGCAACACTTGCCAAAAATCTCACCACCCTTCTTGTAACTTTTGCCACTCAAATTTCTCTTTCTTTTTCCTCAAATTTTTTTCAAATTTTTTTTTATATTTACCACATCCCTCCTCTCTAATTTAAATCCAAAATCTCAGCAAGAATCTATTTGGGGCATCCCCTATAAATGGGGACCAAGGGACATCACATGAGATGAAGGGGTGCCAACCTTTGGCGCTCCAACTTCCCACATGTTGAATAAATTTACCAAGTGAATTTTTGTCATTCTAGATACTTTTAGCAAAATGACTCTCTTTCTTCTATGTGCCATAAAAAATTTAATAAATTTTGATGACAAAACATAGGAAATCTGGTTCAAAAATTATGGCAAACCATAAAAATTAAGAGCCTTCATTAAGAAGGACTCTTCTTTTCAAATGCAAAAAATAAGGGGGTAGTATTTATTTTTTGCATGACTTTTGGTGGGTGCAGAGGAGTCCTTCACCACTTAAAACTAATTCAAGTTGGTTAAGGATTCAATTTAAATTGACCTAATCCCATTGGATCAAAGGCAACTGGTCTAGGTTAGCTCAAATACTTTAAACCAAACCATTTAGGAACTTGGGTTAATACAATATGCTAGTATATCAAATTAATCTATAAAATTTATATTAAACTCTAATTAAATTAGATCAAGATCAAATTCTAAAGTGTGTGATCCATTGGATTTCAAATCTAGCCAGCAGTGAATCAAGACTTTCAACGTAACCCTAATCCGATGAGATTAGGTCACCCGAAGAGTCCCAATCAACTTGGACTCTTCCAAATTGACTCCAGAATTAAACTCTTTTAATTTTGATGAATCCATAAGTCAAGATTGACATCTAGCAATATGTCATGACTACCCAAAAGATTTAAAATTTTATTAAAAAATTATCAAAATATCCTTCAATGGCAAGTTTTCATGTAATTCAATCCTTCAGTCAAACAATATCCCAGATGAGCTGGGGTATAAAAATATATCAAATCTAATCACTTATCTTTATGTATCTCGATTTGAAGATAATGATTTAATTGATGATACATTAGAAATCTTTTTCTAATTATCATCCTGCTTTGATCAAGACTTCTGAATCACTGACCTATGAGATCACATAGGATGTTCGCTCCCCTTATTAGGAGTGACTGATCCCTTATTGATCACTCACAACTCCATGCATACTTTACCATATTCAGAATACTCCACACAAGAATCAAAGAATCAAATTAGGTAGTGAACCAAAATATGGATCTATGTACACAAGCTACCATGGTGACCTCAGGTCTAGGGATCACTTACACAACTCCACTAGAGAATCATCAGTTGACACGTAAATAAAACTCCATCTGATATTCTCTTACAGGTCAGTTCAGTGAACTCATTCTCTAATGAGCACCCATATCTTTGTATTAGTGTCACCACAAAGTGGTTATGAGATCAACCATCCTTATTTCTGAGCATACATAGGACATGCCAGTCTTTTCGATATCATTGATCTCCGACTCAATGTACCAACGACTAGAATATTTTAGATTAGGACCATCAAAGATTTAGATCTCACTGGTGTGATCTCATCATGGCTCTAAAAACAATGCCTAGACCTATAGGGTTCATTATAATCTTAAAAACTATAAGATGCAGCATATAATGAATCAAAAATATCTATTTTAGTAATAACATAAATGTCAATTACATGAGTTAGAAAGATAAATTACAATAAATATCCTATTGCATCTCATATGCAGTTGGCTTGTAGGACATTATTCTTTCAATCTCCCACTTGCACTTAAAGCCAATCGCTCCTATACTTGATATCCATTCTATCAAGGTGGCAGTCAAACTACTGCATTGACAAGGCCTTAGTGAATGGGTCCGCTATATTGTTCTTGATGTCAACTTGCTCCATGATCACATCGCGTCTTTCGACTATCTCCCAAACGAGGTGGAACTATCTTAGGATGTGCTTGGATTTAAGATGAGATCTTAATTCTTTGGCTTGAGCAACTGCCCCAATATTATTATAATAAAGGAGCACAGCTTGTTCAATCCCCAAAACTACACCCAACTCAGTGATGAATATCTTCATCCAGATAACTTCCTTAGCAGTCTCACTTGCAGCAATATATTCAGCCTCAGTGACCAAGTCAGCAATAATTTGCTATTTGAAACTTTTTCAACTTACTGTACCACCATACAAGGTCAATATATACCCAGATATAGATTTACTATCATCCAGATCAGATTAAAAATTAGAATCGGTATAACCTTCCAGTTTTAAATCAGATCTACCATATATCAGAAAAATATCTCTAGTTCTTCTCAAGTACTTGAGTATATTTTTCACAGCTTTTCAATGATTCTCCCCGGGATCAGCTTGAAATTTGCTTACAATGCCCAAGACATAAGCTACATCAGGCCTGATACACAACATAGCATACATTATTGATCCTACTGCCAAAGCATAAGGGATAGAACTCATTCTATTTCTCTTCAGGTGTTTTAGGAGACATCTTCTTGGAGAGTTGTATGCCATGACCTATGGGCAAGTAACCTCTTTTACTTTCCTTCATGTTGAACCTCTTCAACACAAGATTAATATACCTAGACTGGGACAAACCTAGCATTCTTTTTAATCATCTCTATAGATCTTTATACCAAGTACATAGGATGCTTCACCCAAGTCTTTCATGGAAAATTTTTGTGATAGCTAAGTCTTGACCGATTGCAATATCGGGATATCATTCTCAATGAGTAGTATGTCGTCTACATACAAGATTAAGAAGACAATAGCACTCTCACTATTCTTCTTATACACACAAGATTCATCCATATTTTTGATAAAGCCAAACGATTTGACTGTCTCATCAAAATGGATGTTCCAACTCCTCGATGCTTACTTTAATCCATAAATGGATCTATTCAGCTTGCATACCTGATTTGTTATCCCACTTGAGATAAATCCCTCTGGTTAAGTCATATAGACTTCTTCCTCAAGGTTTCCATTGAGGAAGGCAGTCTTGACATCCATCTGCTAGATCTCATAGTCATGGTATACTGCAATAGCAAGTATTATCTAAATAGACTTGAGCATATCTACCGGTGAAAAGATTTTTTCATAATCAATACCTTATTTTTGCCTAAAATCTTTTACCACAAGCCTGGCCTTATAGGTCTCTACCTGGCCATCTACTCTAATCTTCTTTTTGAAGATCCATTTGTAGCTTATTGGGGTCACACCTTCAGGCGCATCAATCAAAGTCCATACTTGGTTGACATACATGAAGTCTATTTCGAATTTCATGGCATTGAGCCACTTATCAGAGTCACTGCTCATGACAGCTTCCGAATAGATTATGGGATCATCATTCTCAATAATGTGGGTTGTGTTGTCTTTCTCCATGACAAAACTATACCTGAGTGGTACATTACGCATTCTACTCGACCCTTGAAGAGGAGATGTGTATAGTGGCTGTACCTCAACCATGGGCACATCTGATTAAGAACTATCTTATGAATCTTGGATGGATTGTAGGTTTTGAACCTTCTCAACTTCAATAGACCTCCCATTGCCTCTTTCTTGGATAAACTCTTTCTTCAAGAAAATGGTATGCCTACCAACAAACACGTTTTATTGAGTAGGATTATAGAAATAGTATCATATACTCTCTTTGGGATAACCTACAAACCTGTATTTTTCTAATCTAGCATCTAGCTTATGTCCATCAACATTTTTCATATAAGCTAGGCAGCCCCAAATCTTAAGATGCTTAAGATTAGGTCTTTTTCCTTTTCATATTTCATATGGGGTGCTAGAAATAGATTTGGAAGGCACATTATTTAAGATATATACTGCAGCCTCGAGGGCATATCCCCAGAAAGATATCAGAAGATCCATGAAACACATCATAGACCGTACCATTCCAATAAGGTGCGATTCCTCATTTTCATAATTTTATTTAATTGTGGAGTATAAGGAGGTGTCCGTTGAGAGAGTATTTCATTTTATTTTAAATAATCGAGAAACTCACTAGACAAGTATTCTCCTCCTCAATCCGATTGAAGAGTTTTAATACTTTTACTAGTTTGCTTCTTGACCATTCTTTGATACTCATTAAATTTGTCAAAGGCTTCGAATTTGTATTTTATTAAATATACATATCCAAATCTAGATCTATCATCAGTAAATGTGATGAAGTAAGAGTATCCATCTCTAGCTTGAGTTGACATCAGACCACATACATCAGTATATACAAGGTCCAATATGTCACTCACCCTTTCTCCATGTCGAGTAAATGGAGTCTTGATCATTTTTTCTATGAGACAAGATTCATAATTTCCATATGATTCATAATCATAAGGATTAAAAAAATTATCTTTGTATAACTTGTTAATCTTTGACTCATTTATATAGTCAAGTTGGCAGTACCAGAGGTATGTAACATTCACATCATCTCTCTTTCTTTCTTCATATTTTCAACATGAAGCACATTATCATTAAGTGAAAGAAACATAAGATCATTATCAATAAAAATACTTTCATAATATTCGTTAGAAAAGTAAATAGAACAATCATTATTCTTTATAATTATTTTAAAATCTTGTTCCAATAATAATGGCATAGAAATAATATTTCTAATAATATCAAAAATATAATAATAGATCTTCAGTTTTAAAACTTTGTTCGAAGGTAACTTTAAAATTTTAATTCCTACAACTTCGATCTGAATGGACTCTCCACTAGCTCGAATAGCTCGAAGTCACCTTTATTCAGATTCCTTACTTTCTGTAGACCCTGCAACAATTTGCAAAGATGTAAATCATAGACGATTTTCAATACCCAAGAATCTAAAATAAAGTACTTGTTGCTCCTAGATTGATTTTGATGATTACAAAGCAGATTGAAGGGATACAATATTTTAAAATGAAAAAGTCCTTATGCTCTTCAAGGGCAAAATTGTAATTTTACTAAAATCCTGATTTGATAGTACCATTTGGTAGAACAAATGATTTGAAATCTATTGGTGAAAATTTCATTGTGTTTGGACTTATATTTTTGAAGTTATGAAGGTTTGAAGTGCATGAGTCGACTCATGAGTCAACTCATGGCACTGTGAGCTGATTGGCACGCAAAAATTCTCCTTGGCACGCTAGTTTTCTGGCTTGGCACGACCTGTGAGTCGACTCATGAGTCGACCCACAAGGCATGAGTCGACTCATGAGTCGACCCCTGCTAATTTGAGCCAAGAAATTCTAGAAAAGCATTCTCTGGTTTTTGCAACAGAGGTCGACTCATGAGTCGACCCCTGAAGCATGAGTCGACTCATGAGTCGACCCCTGCGACGGGAAATATCAGCAACGGCTATTTTTTTTGCCCGTTTTAATTGTCATTTATGCTTCCTAAAAATCCTCTAACGGCTCTTTATCTGCCTAAATTATTTTCTCTTGCTTCTAATGCTACAAAATGCTTTAAATGATGAAAGAAATTGCAGATTAAATAGCGGATCAAACATGAAATCAAATGTGAAGAAAAAGAGAGGAAAAAGAGAAGAACAGAAGAGAGGATCCAAAATTTGCAAGAAAAAGCCTGAGATCAACGAAATATCCATAGAGAAAAAGAGAGAGGATCCACAATATACCAGAGAGATTGTGAAAGAGAAAAGCAAGATCTTTCAAGGAGAGAATTCTTCACGCCTATCGTTTCAACCTTGATCTGGAAATCGTTCAAAGCTTTCAAGAGATCTTCAATCAACGATCAACCTCTTCTCAAGCATTCGTTCAACCGTTCATTCATCTTGAGAAAATCTGAAAAAGGGGTTCTTCATTTGAGTAAAGCTTTTATTGTTATATTTGCTCATTTAAGGAGCTGTTATTGTATTAATCTGTGCTCTAAATATTCTTACTCTTTGTGAGTTTTTGCTCTTGTTTTTGGAGGATTTCCAAAATAAAGAAAGGTTGATCCGAACCTGAAATCGGAGTGTTTTGGGTTTACTTGTACCCGGGAAACAAGTGATCTAGCTTGGGATAGCTAGTGTCGGAGTTTCCGACGTCTTGTATTCTAGCTTGGGATAGCTAGTGTCGGAGTTTCCGACGTTTTGTATTCGGGTTGAATACAAAGGATAGTGGATTGAAATTCCCAAGTGGGATCTTGGGGAGTGGATGTAGGTGCAAGGTTAGCACCGAACCACTATAAATCCTTGTGTTTGTGGTGTGCTTTATTGCTTTATCTTATTTCTTTATTATATCCTTGCAATACTGCTTTAGGTAATTAATATTGATTTAAAGCCATTGTTTTGTTCTTCATAAATTATCTGTTGGGCTTAAAATTTTTAGAAACTCAATTCACCCCCCCCCCTCTTGGGTTGCATAGCTGGGCAACAAGTGGTATCAGAGCCAGTGCTCTAGCCCTTCTTTGATCTAACAATCAAAGAGCCAAAGATCTATGGCAACCCATGTTGGAACTTCTCTAGCCGAGGGGCAATCAACAAACCGATCTCCACTTTTCAATGGGTCTAATTACACCTATTGGAAAGCTCGGATAAAGATTTTCATACAAGTACTCGACTATGATATGTGGAGTATCATAGTGAATGGTCCTCACACACCCACCAAGATTATAGATGGTGAGGAGTCAACCAAACCCGAGAAAGAATGTGATGAGGTTGACAAGAAATTGGCACAATTAAATGCCAAAGCTATGAATGTTCTTTATTGTGCACTAGATGCTAGTGAATTTAATCGCATTTCTACTTGTGCATCTGCTAAAGAAATATGGAATAGGTTAGAAGTCACCCATGAGGGAACAAATCAAGTAAAAGAGTCTAAAATAAACATGCTTGTACATAAATATGAATTGTTCAAAATAGAGCATGATGAGTCCATAACTGCTATGTTTACTCGTTTTACTGATATAATCAATGGTTTAAAGAGTCTTGGCAAATCTTATACTAACAGTGAACTTGTAAGGAAGATTCTCAGGTCACTGCCAAGAACTTGGGAAGCCAAGGTGACTGCCATCCAAGAAGCAAAGGACTTGAACACTCTACCTCTAGAAGAGCTTCTTGGATCCTTGATGACTCATGAACTTAGCATGATGCAACATCAAGAGGATGAAATCAAAAAGAAAATAACCATTGCCCTCAAATCCACAACTTCACCTGATTATGAAACAGATGACTCTGAAGATGAAGATCAGGATGAGGAGATGGCTCTCATCACCCGAAAATTCAAGAAGTTTCTAAGAAAAAGGAAACAGGGGATGAGAAAGAAATTCACAAAAGGGGATCAAAGCATAGAAAAGGAGAAAGATCAAACCCTTATATGCTACGAGTGCAAGAAGCCAGGACATTTCAGATCCGATTGTCCTCAATTGAAGAAAGGTCCAAAGAAATTCAAAAAGAAGGCAATGATGGCGACCTAGAGTGCGAGTGATGACTCAAGCTCCGACGAGGAAACCTCAACAGAACAAGCGAATCTGTGCCTGATGGCACATGAAAATGAGGTAACTTCTGAATCCACTAGTGAATTTACTTTTGAAGAATTGCAAGAAGCATTCTATGATTCAATTGATGAATTAAAGAAACTAGGGAAGAAAAACAAAGAGCTGAAATTGGAAAATCAGTCCTTAGTGAAACAAGCTGAAAATCTTTCAATTGAAAAATTCACCTTGATTCAAGAAAATCAAAACTTAAAGGATGAAATGAACAAGCTGAAATCTATAGTAGATAAGTTCACCTTAAGTTCAAACAAACTAAATATGATCCTTGAAAATCAGAAAGCTATATATGATAAAGCTGGACTTGGTTATAAACCCCTAAAGAAACAAAAATTTCTGAAGGATATTTATTCAAGTAACAAGTCTACAAATATTACTTGTTTTAAATGTGGAAGAATAGGACATAAATCATACACATGTCTTATTAACAAATATGCAAACACAAAGAAAATATGGGTTCCAAAAGGAACCATTCTGACTAACCTGAAAGGACCCAAGAAAGCTTGGGTACCTAAGACAGAAACTTGATCTGTGCTTGCAGGTGTGTCTAGCATCCCAAGAAGGAAACAAAAAATGGTATCTTGACAGCGGATGCTCGAGACACATGACTGGTGATGAATCACAATTCATCACGCTTGATGCTAAGGATGGAGGGATGGTCACCTTTGGAGATAATGGCAAAGGAAAGATCATCGGGAGAGGTAACATTGGTATCACTCCCTCCAAATACATTGAGAATGTTTTACTAGTTAAAGGTTTAAAGCATAACTTACTTAGCATTAGTCAATTCTGTGATAAAGGGTATAAAGTAAGTTTTGAATCATCTGTTTGCATTGTGACAAGTCCTATTAACGATGGCATTAAATTTATAGGACATAGGCATGGCAATGTTTATATGGTAGACTTGAATGATTTAACTAAATTAGACATGCAATGTCTAGTTTCCTTAAATGCTAAAATAAATGAGACTAGTTGGCTGTGGCATCGTAGACTTGCACATATTAGCATGCATTCTCTTTCAAAATTAATAAAAAAGGATTTAGTTCTCGGTTTGCCAAAATTGAATTTTGAAAAGGATAGAATTTGTGATGCATGCCAATTAGGTAAACAAACTAGAGTATCATTTAAATTCAAAAATACTATTTCAACTTCTAGACCTTTAGAGCTCTTACATATGGATTTATTTGGACCAACTAGAACCACTAGTCTAGGAGGAAAACGATGTGGATTTGTAATAATTGATGATTACTCTTGTTTTACTTGGGTTTTCTTTTTAGCTCACAAAAATGAAACTTTTCAAATTTTTACTAAATTTCATCAAAAAGTCACTAATGAAAAAGGGTTTTCAATTCAAAATATTAGAAGTGATCATGGAACAGAATTTGAAAATCATGACTTTGAAAATTTTTGTGATGAAAATGGAATTGGCCACAACTTCTCTGCTCCTAGGACACCCCAACAGAATGGGATAGTTGAAAGGAAAAATAGAACCTTAGAAGAAATGGCCCGTACCATG
>NC_026000.2:65716942-65769222 GCF_000442705.2 Elaeis guineensis
TTTTCATACAAGCACTCGACTATGATATGTGGAGTATCATAGTGAATGGTCCTCACACACCCACCAAGATTATAGATGGTGAGGAGTCAACCAAACCCGAGAAAGAATGTGATGAGGTTGACAAGAAATTGGCACAATTAAATGCCAAAGCTATGAATGTTCTTTATTGTGCACTAGATGCTAGTGAATTTAATCGCATTTCTACTTGTGCATCTGCTAAAAAATATGGAATAGGTTAGAAAGTCACCCATGAGGGAACAAATCAAGTAAAAGAGTCTAAAATAAACATGCTTGTACATAAATATGAATTGTTCAAAATAGAGCATGATGAGTCCATAACTGCTATGTTTACTCTTTTACTGATATAATCAATGGTTTAAAGAGTCTTGGCAAATCTTATTACTAACAGTGAACTTGTAAGGGAAGATTCTCAGGTCACTGCCAAGAAACTTGGGAAGCCAAGGTGGACTGCCATCCAAGAAGCAAAGGACTTTGAACACTCTACCTCTGAAGAGCTTCTTGGATCCTTGATGACTCATGAACTTAGCATGATGCAACATCAAGAGGATGAAATCAAAAAGAAAATAACCATTGCCCTCAAATCCACAACTTCACCTGATTATGAAACAGATGACTCTGAAGATGAAGATCAGGATGAGGAGATGGCTCTCATTCACCCGAAAATTCAAGAAGTTTCTAAGAAAAAAAACAGGGGATGAGAAAGAAATTCACAAAAGGGGATCAAAGCATAGAAAAGGAGAAAGATCAAACCCTTATATGCTACGAGTGCAAGAAGCCAGGACATTTCAGATCCGAATGTCCTCAATTGAAGAAAGGTCCAAAGAAATTCAAAAAGAAGGCAATGATGGCGACCTGGAGTGCGAGTGATGACTCAAGGCTCCGACGAGGAAACCTCAACAGAACAAGCAATCTGTGCCTGATGCACATGAAAATGAGGTAACTTCTGAATCCACTAGTGAATTTACTTTTGAAGAATTGCAAGAAGCATTCTATGATTCAATTGATGAATTAAAGAAACTAGGGAAGAAAAACAAAGAGCTGAAATTGGAAAATCAGTCCTTAGTGAAACAAGCTGAAAATCTTTCAATTGAAAAATTCACCTTGATTCAAGAAAATCAAAACTTTAAAGGATGAAATGAACAAGCTGAAATCTATAGTAGATAAGTTCACCTTAAGTTCAAACAAACTAAATATGATCCTTGAAAATCAGAAAGCTATATATGATAAAGCTGGACTTGGTTATAAACCCCTAAGAAACAAAAATTTTGAAGGATATTTATTCAAGTAACAAGTCTACAAATATTACTTGTTTTAAATGTGGAAGAATAGGACATAAATCATACACATGTCTTATTAACAAATATGCAAACACAAAGAAAATATGGGTTCCAAAAGGAACCATTCTGACTAACCTGAAAGGACCCAAGAAAGCTTGGGTACCTAAGACAGAAACTTGATCTGTGCTTGCAGGTGTGTCTAGCATCCCAAGAAGGAAACAGAAAATGGTATCTTGACAGCGGATGCTCGAGACACATGACTGGTGATGAATCACAATTCATCACGCTTGATGCTAAGGATGGAGGGATGGTCACCTTTGGAGATAATGGCAAAGGAAAGATCATCGGGATAGGTAACATTGGTATCACTCCCTCCAAATACATTGAGAATGTTTACTAGTTAAAGGTTTAAAGCATAACTTACTTAGCATTAGTCAATTCTGTGATAAAGGGTATAAAGTAAGTTTTGAATCATCTGTTTGCATTGTGACAAGTCCTATTAACGATGGCATTAAATTTATAGGACATAGGCATGGCAATGTTTATATGGTAGACTTGAATGATTTAACTAAATTAGACATGCAATGCCTAGTTTCCTTAAATGCTAAAATAAATGAGACTAGTTGGCTGTGGCATCGTAGACTTGCACATATTAGCATGCATTCTCTTTCAAAATTAATCAAAAAGGATTTAGTTCTCGGTTTGCCAAAATTGAATTTTGAAAAGGATAGAATTTGTGATGCATGCCAATTAGGTAAACAAACTAGAGTATCATTTAAATCCAAAAATACTATTTCAACTTCTAGACCTTTAGAGCTCTTACATATGGATTTATTTGGACCAACTAAACCACTAGTCTAGGAGGAAAACGATATGGATTTGTAATAATGATGATTACTCTCGTTTTACTTGGGTTTTCTTTTTAGCTCACAAAAATGAAACTTTTCAAATTTTCACTAAATTTCATCGAAAAGTCACTAATGAAAAAGGGTTTTCAATTCAAAATATTAGAAGTGATCATGGAACAGAATTTGAAAATCATGACTTTGAAAATTTTTGTGATGAAAATGGAATTGGCCAAACTTCTCTGCTCCTAGGACACCCCAACAGAATGGGTAGTTGAAAGGAAAAATAGAACCTTAGAAGAAATGGCCCGTACCATGCTCTGTGAAAGCAACCTTCCAAAATATTTTTGGGCGGAAGCTATTAACACAGCATGTTACATTTTAAATCGTGCTTTAATAAGACAATTTTTAAAGAAAACCCCCTATGAACTTTGGAAAGGAAGAAAACCAAATATTGCCTATTTTCATGTTTTGGTTGCCGATGTTTTGTATTAAATAATGGCAAAGAAAAACTTGGTAAATTTGATGCAAAATCAGATGAAGCAATCCTTCTAGGTTACTCCTCCACTAGTAAAGCATTTAGAGTGTTCAACAAAAGAACCTTAGTAGTTGAGGAGTCCATACATGTTGTCTTTGATGAATCTAACGATCTTCCTTCAAGGAAGAATGAGGGTGTTGATGATGCAGATCCACTAATAGAAGGTATGAAGGAGATCACTCTGAAAGATTCAGCAACTCCAGAAGACAAGGATCAAGAAGATGAACAAAATGAGAAAGGTGAAGAAATTCAAGAACAACCTCAAGGTACAAATGACTTACCCAAGGAATGGAGGTATGTTCACAACCACCCTAAGGAATTAATTATCGATGATCCTATGCATGGGGTAAAAAACACGTTCTTCACTTAGAGATGTACTTAATCATTGTGCTTTTGTATCTCAACTTGAACCTAAAACTTTTGAAAAGCTGAAAATGATCATAACTGGATTAATGCTATGCAAGAAGAACTCAGTCAATTTGAAAGAAATAATGTTTGGACCTTAGTGAAAAGACCTAAAGATTATTCAATAATTGCACAAAATGGGTCTTTAGAAACAATTAGATGAGCATGGAAATGTAATTAGAAATAAAGCAAGACTGGTTGCTAAGGGATATAATCAAGAAGAAGGAATTGATTTTGATGAAACCTTTGCACCTGTTGCTAGATTAGAAGCCATTAGACTTCTACTTGCTTATGCTTGCTTTATGAAATTCAAACTATTTCAAATGGATGTTAAAAGTGCATTTTTAAATGGATATATTTCTGAAGAAGTATATGTAGAACAACCCCTGGATTTGAAAATCATGCTTTTCCCAATCATGTCTTTAGATTAAATAAAGCTTTATATGGTCTAAAACAAGCACCTAGAGCATGGTATGAAAGGCTAAGCAAATTTCTACTAAATAATGGTTTCTCAAGAGGCAATGTAGACACAACCCTATTTATTAGAAGAAACCAAAATGATATGCTAATTATACAAATTTATGTTGATGACATAATTTTTGGGTCTACTAATGAATCCCTTTGTCAAGACTTTGCTAAGCTTATGCAGGGAGAGTTCGAGATGAGCATGATGGGAGAACTCACTTTCTTTCTCGGACTCCAAATCAAACAATCAAAAGAGGAATCTCCATCACCCAAAGCAAGTACACCAAGGAACTACTCAAAAGATTTGGAATGGAGAACTGCAAACCTATTGGCACACCAATGAGTCCCTCAAGTAAGCTTGACAAGGATGATGAAGGTAAAAGCGTAGACTTAAAATACTACAGAGGTATGATTGGCTCATTATTATATCTAACTGCAAGTAGGCCTGATATCATGTTTAGTGTTTGCTTATGTGCAAGATATCAATCTAATCCTAAGGAATCTCATTTGAATGCTGTTAAAAGAATCCTTAGATACTTAAATGGTACACAAACTATAGGGTTATGGTACTCTAAGGACTCACAAATTAATTTGTTAGGATATTCTGATGCTGATTTTGCTGGATGTAAATTAGATAGAAAAAGCACAAGTGGAACTTGCCAATTTCTTGGAGTTAACCTAATCTCATGGTTTAGCAAGAAACAAAATTCGGTGGCACTGTCTACGGCTGAGGCCGAATACATTGCAGCCGGAAGTTGTTGTGCTCAAATCTTGTGGATTAAGCAACAACTCGAAGATTTTGGAATCAAACTTAATGAAACTCCAATAAAATGTGACAATACAAGTGCCATAAATCTATCTAAAAATCCAATACAACACTCAAGATCCAAACATATTGAAATAAGACATCATTTTATAAGAGAACATGTTCAAAACAAAAATATAATTCTTGAATATGTTTGCACTGAAAATCAATTAGCCGATATCTTTACAAAGGCCCTTAGTGAGGATAGATTCTGTGAAATTAGGAGAAATCTAGGAATTCTAGATCCATTTGCCTAAACTTCTCTTAATTATTATCAAATATTCTTAGAGCTCAATTTCCAACAACTATCCTGGTTCCAAAAGCTCAGTTTTATCACTCTAAAAACTTATCATTGAGCAAAATTCCTTCTCCCAAAATTTTGAATTTTTCTGGAATTTATTTGCATTTTTCTGATTTTCTGAACTTCATGAGTCGACCCCCATGAGTCGACTCAATGGCAAACTTGTAAATCCCACCAACTTCCATCGGTTCATTGTTTTTAAAACGGGAAACCCTGTTTATGAGACGACTCATCTTCTCGTCGTCTTCCTTCCGAAAGCCATCCTCTCCAACTCTTTTTGCTCCAAATCCAAGGATCAATTCTGAGGCAATTCTCCCTCCTTCTCTCCACCAAAAATCGCCTCCTTGAAAAGGACTTTTCTGTGCTTTCTCGCAGTGATAGGCGCGGGTGGAACGTGCCCTAGAACTTCACCGTTCATTCAAAATCCACTTCTTTTCTCCACCAAAATTCTTCTTTACTCTTTTGTGATCCCTCCTCCACTGAATTCAAGTCTTCTTGTCTGCTACTTTATTGGATATGGCTCCAAAGATGAAACTTCCCCAAAGGAGGAAATCAATCCGAGAGCCTGAGGAAATTGTCCGAAAGAAAAGGCATGCTCAGTCTTCCACTGTTCCCAATCCAGTTTCAGTACCTGCTCAAGGTCCCTCTCAATCCTCCATAAGCCCCAGTGTAAATCTTCTTTCTGATAGAAAAGTAGAAACCGGAAAAATATAGATTTTCGGTTCTTTGAGAAAGAAGGCTTTACTTTTGCTACCAAGATCAAAAATCAAGGATGGGAACTTTATTGCTCTCTTAAGGAAGTCACCTATGTTGATCTAGTCAGAGAGTTCTACCAGAACCTAAATTATGGAAACGGGTCTGTGACTTCAACTGTAAAGGGGATTGACATCTGTTTGGATTCTAGGATATTGGGAGAGATACTTCAATTGCCTAGTGAAGGATACTCATATATGGAACTCCCAATTAAAGAAGAAGGGATCAGAATTATCTTAGGAGAAACTTTTTCAGGAAGTTTAAACAAATTGGAAGCAAAGCTATTATCCATTGAGATGAGGGTCCTGCATCAGATTGTGACAAAACTATTCTTTCCTAGGAGTGGTAGACATGACTTACTATCTGGCAGAGATGTATGTGTCATGTTTCATATCATCACTCAGACCCCCTAAACCTCCCTGCACTTATGATAGAGGCCATGAGAGAAACTTTGAACAGATCCAAGGCACACTTGCCTTATGGTATGGCCCTTACTAGAGTATTTAGGAGGTTTGGAGTTAGCTGTGAGGGGGAGACACCTACCAAGCTCTCACATGTGGACATTTTCAACCAACACAGCCTGCACCGAATGGGAATTACAAAGACTGTTGGTGGTTGGATCAAGGGCTCTGAAGAAAGAGCTGAGGAGAGAGCTGAGGAAAGAGCTGAAGACAGAACTGAAGGCAGAGTAGAAGAAGAAGGTCCATCTTCTCCTGTACATGATTTCAGGGCAGCTTCACCAGATACCCAGTTCATTCCTGATACTAAGGCTGGCCCTTCTGAGTTTACTAGGATGCCCACACCAGTGTATCAGCCAGAGAGCAGAGCACCTCCATCAGAGTTCAGACTGGCTGACGATCAGATCGAGCATATTTCACAGCGTGTGGCTTCTTTGCTGTCTAGCCAGTGGAGTAGTACTTCTTTTGCACCTGGAGCTACTTCTTCTGATCAGACCATTACTCCCCACATCTCCACTGTATTTCAGATGATTTTAGATCAGTCCGTCAGGATACAACAGCTTGAGGATACAGTCTGGAGACTTACTGGCAGAGTTCTTGACTTGCAGGGGCAAGTCCTTGCATTGGCCCATCCCCAGCCACAGGAGTCTACTATTGAGGTCACAGACCTCACTGCAGAGGCTGGAAGGATCAGAGGAGCATTAGAAGGTGGATATGAGCTACTGAGGAAAGAGATCAGAGGATCGAGTGAGCATGCTACCACCCAGTTCACTGCTCTACTTCAATCTGTTTCCAAAGCACTGAACGTACTTGATTCTATCAGACTCACCCTTTCTGTTCAGTCCCTAGCATCTCAGCGTTCTCAGCCACCCAGTTCATCTCGCCCTCCTACTCGTGCCAGAGGCAGACGGGATAGAGGACGCACTTCTGATCCATCATCTCCTCACCCTATATCTGATGACTCTGATCATTGACTTATCTAGATCTTAGGAGTTAGTATCTTGTTCTAGGATCTATACCTTGGGGCCATGTATTGACATTTAGCTGGTTGAATTTTATGTATTGAAATAATTATGATATTAATGGAATCATCTTTTACCTATATTTCTACCTCTTTGTAATGATTATATTTTGGTTATATTTCAATCTCCGATACATCTGTTGAAATATTATCTTTTCCTTGTTGTTGTTTGCTGTTGATAATTGCTACATTAAGGGGGAGCAAACATTTGTGAAAAACTCTAAAGAGGAGGAAATTAAAGAATATTTAGAAAAAGAAAAGGAAGAGTTAACTATGTTTGATGATGTCAAAAAGGGGGAGAAATTAAAATTAAACAAAAATTGAAATTAGACAAAAAGCAAAACCCTAAATTATGAGAAAAAGGGGGAGAAATTAAATTAAACAAATATTGGAGAAATTAGACAAAAACAAGGATTGAAAGATTAAACAAAACTTTGAGAAATTTTGATATCAAAATTTGGTATCAGACAGAACTTTAACAAAAAGTTATCCATCAAAAGCAAAATCATGAGTACAATGCAAATAAGTATTTTTTTATATATAAGCTCTGATATTCAAACTTGCTTTTGAAATTTTACTCACCTTGATACATCAATAAGAAATTTGTTTTACTCTGATACATCCTACAATTTCTTTCAACTTGATCTGTTACATGATAACATTTGATCCGATACAGTGTGAAGGTTTCTCTAATATATTATAACATTTGCTCTGATACAGTGTGAAATTTTCTCTGACATTTGCTCTAATACAGTATGAAATTTTCTCTGATACATTAAAAATTTTCTTGCTTTGATACATTATAAAATCTTTTCTGATATCATTGTAAAAATTATTTTTGCTCTGATACATAGAAAAAGTTATTTATCTTCTCTTGCTCTGATATATCTTGAACTCAAAATGATCTAATACCCTTTTCAAATCTTTAAGAAAATGGACAAACTATTTTTGCATTTATATTACATGCCAAAAGAATCATACTCTTTTCAAGCATATACACCTATAATGGATTCTTTTGAAATTAATGCATTAACATAAATATTTTTGTTCATATATTTTGTCATATCAAAAAGGGGGAGATTGTTGCTCCTAGATTGATTTTGATGATTACAAAGCAGATTGAAGGGATACAATATTTTAAAATGAAAAAGTCCTTATGCTCTTCAAGGGCAAAATCATAATTTCATTAAAATCCTGATTTGATAGTACCATTTGGTAGAACAAATGATTTGAAATCTATTGGTGAAAATTTCATTGTGTTTGGACTTATATTTTTGAAGTTATGAAGGTTTGAAGTGCATGAGTCGACTCATGAGTCAACTCATGGCACTGTGAGCTGATTGGCACGCAAAAATTCTCCTTGGCACGCTAGTTTTCTGGCTTGGCACGACCTGTGAGTCGACTCATGAGTCGACCCCTGCTAATTTGAGCCAAGAAATTCCAGAAAAGCATTCTCTGGTTTTTGCAACAGAGGTCGACTCATGAGTCGACCCCTGAAGCATGAGTCGACTCATGAGTCGACCCCTGCGACGGGAAATGTCAGCAACGGCTATTTTTTTTGTCCGTTTTAATTGTCATTTATGCTTCTTAAAAATTCTCTAACGGCTCTTTATCTGCCTAAATTATTTTCTCTTGCTTCTAATGCTACAAAATGCTTTAAATGATGAAAAAAATTGCAGATTAAATAGCGGATCAAACGTGAAATCAAATGTGAAGAAAAGAGAGGAAAAAGAGAAGAACATAAGAGAGGATCCGAAATTTGCAAGAAAAAGCCTGAGATCAACGAAATATCCATAGAGAAAAAGAGAGAGGATCCACAATATACCAGAGAGATTATGAAAGAGAAAAGCAAGATCTTTCAAGGAGAGAATTCTTCACGCCTATCGTTTCAACCTTGATCTAGAAATCGTTCAAAGCTTTCAAGAGATCTTCAATCAACGATCAACCTCTTCTCAAGCATTCGTTCAACCGTTCATTCATCTTGAGAAAATCTGAAAAAGGGGTTCTTCATTTGAGTAAAGCTTTTATTGTTATATTTGCTCATTTAAGGAGCTGTTATTGTATTAATCTGTGCTCTAAATATTCTTACTCTTTGTGAGTTTTTGCTCTTGTTTTTGGAGGATTTCCAAAACAAGGAAAGGTTGATCCGAACCTGAAATCGGAGTGTTTTGGGTTTACTTGTACCAGGAAAATAAGTGATCTAGCTTGGGATAGCTAGTGTCGGAGTTTCCGACGTCTTGTATTCTAGCTTGGGATAGCTAGTGTCGGAGTTTCCGACGTTTTGTATTCGGGTTGAATACAAAGGATAGTGGATTGAAATTCCCAAGTGGGATCTTGAGGAGTGGATGTAGGTGCAAGGTTAGCACCGAACCACTATAAATCCTTGTGTTTGTGGTGTGCTTTATTGCTTTATCTTATTTCTTTATTATATCCTTGCAATACTGCTTTAGGTAATTAATATTGATTTAAAGCCATTGTTTTGTTCTTCATAAATTATCTGTTGGGCTTAAAATTTTTAGAAACTCAATTCACCCCCCCCTCTTGGGTTGCATAGCTGGGCAACAGTACTTATTCAGATTTCTTACTTTCTGTAGACCGTGCAATGATTTGGAAAGATGTAAACCATAGATGATTTTTAATATCCAAGAATCTAAAAATAAAGTACTTAATAATAAATTAGTTTGTATCATATACAAACCTTTAGCAATGTTTGTCGGTTTCATGGTTGTAAGGTACTCCTTACAATTTCTGTTCCAGTGGCCCTCCTTGCCACGGTGATAGCAAGTACCTTTGGCGAAGATCTTTTTCACCTTTTTTTTGGAGATGCCAACCTTAGGGTTCATCCTTTTCTTAGAACCCTTCTTTGTCTTCTTCTTGCTGATCTTATCAACATAAAGGATTTGAGCCTTTTCACCTTTGAAATGGCTCTCTGCTGTTTTTAACATATTTAGCAGCTCAGACAAATTTATGTTCAGTTTATTCATATGATAATTTATAACAAACTAAGAAAAGGAGTCAGAGAGAGACAGCAGGATCAAATCCTGACTAAGTTCACCATCCATGGCAAAATCCAGCTGTCCCAGATGAGTGATCAAATCAA
The DNA here is from genome assembly GCF_000442705.2 of Elaeis guineensis. Classification (NCBI taxonomy): domain Eukaryota; kingdom Viridiplantae; phylum Streptophyta; class Magnoliopsida; order Arecales; family Arecaceae; genus Elaeis; species Elaeis guineensis. The sequence goes on from NC_026000.2 coordinate 65,726,932, forward strand.
TCATCTTTAGGACATATGTTTGCACGAAAGAACCTTTAGTTATACGGATACGGAACAACTGCTTTGATATCTCATATCGAGCAGTTTGACATTATTCTCCATATAACTCCTTAAGATTAAGGAGAATTGAGGGAACATCCATATCTTCATGCTATCTCTGAAGCTCGTTGCTCATTGAAGCAAGCATGATGCATGTGACAGTCATACTATCATCTTTCCACATCTTATATGCGGCCCTATCCTCCTCGAAAGCATCTTCCCCAAGAGAATCTGAAGCAGGTGTATCCAGAATGTAAGAGACTTTCTCCTGAGTGAGAATAATTCTCAAGTTTCTTAACCAATCAATATAGTTTGGTCTAGTCAACTTGTTTGCATCTAGGATACCTCTAAGTGAAAGTGAGGATGCTATGTGTGTAGTTAATCTACAACAACAAGAACATAATATAAGCGGATAACTCATGATGGCATGCACAACTAGACTAAGACTTTTATCTAATTGTATCTTTCACTATTTTATCGAACTTCATACCCCTCAAATATGAAAATTGAGAAACATACTAATGTTTCTTAGTGGGGTTGAGATTCCTATTCCTTACAAATACTTTGTGGATAGAATAACAAGCATTCATGAGTTCAAGAGTAGGTAACTCTTTGCCAATTGTACAACTACAATTCTCAGCATCTTTCTCTCTGGCCTTTAGATCACATATAGTCTTGTGGATAGTAAAACAAACTATAGTGTTCTAATTAAGTTGACCCTTCAATCATATGGTCATACTTAAACAATGCTGTCCTTGTGGATAGCACAACAAAGCAACACTATTTAAATATGCCATAAGCATCAACATGCACTTGATCAACATCATGTTAATTTCTATAGTTGGCCTTGTGGATAGCACAACAAGCTCACTAAGATTTTGACATACTCTATCGATCAAGTTTGAAGGAAGGCCCTTGTAGTGTCTGCATCACTATTCAATCTAAGTCAGAAATTCAACAAGATCAAATTGGTCAGATAAGTAGGTGAAAGGCTCCCTATAGCTTTTCTAAATACCAACAGAGTTGGTCAGGCCAGCATACAAATCTAATTAAAAAATCATCTTTCACACTTTCCTCGACATCAAAGGTGAATCCCGACATTACAACTTAATATAATTAAACAAGGGACTTTAAACTGGTCTCGGCACATCCTAACTATAAGCGCATAAAATGTACACTACAAATTTACATGTATCTATTATTCAAAATAGCAATCACATTATCATGTCAAAAATCATATAAGGATGCAATCGAAGTCATAACATATAACTAATAATTTATATAATATAACAAATCCTAATCAAATTAGGCATGCATAACATCCTTATTTTCTATACATCGATTTAAGCATCATACAATCATGATAATAAAATTTTAAATTATCATAAATTTATAATTTAATAATTAAAATTTAAAATTATGGTTCACTAAAAGTCAAAAATAATTTTTGAGTTTGAAGAATCGATGCTAAAAATAATGCTACATTTTTTACTGGATAAAAACAAGAACGATTCTATGCTATCAAATTACACTTGTTTGATCGAATCAGACAAGGGTGGTTTTGATATCACTGTTGGGTTTCGATCATACAGTAAAAAATAATTTTTTAAAATTTTAAAATAAATAAATCAATAACTTTATTAAATAAAACTATCTAGCCAGAATCCAAACCCTAGAATCATGTTGCCGATATCGATAAAGCAAATTCAAGCATGCAAAAGGGATAGAATTTTATACTTTCATCAAAATAAACAAATGGCACATTGGTGTTCTTCACTAGATCCCAAGGTAGAAGTCCTCCAATGGTGATCCACACAGAAGTTGGCTAAGGTCCTTCCCAACCGATGCGCTGCCGCAGCCTTATCTTCTCAAAAATACTGCCGGCTTTGAACTTGCATCACGATCGTGCGAAAGCTCAGTTGCTTTTGATCTCACCATCAGAATGACATCAAGAAAATACTCTTAATATGTCATACAACTTAAGATTTGATTTTTAGCTCCAACATATGAAAAAATCAAACCCTAGGGCACACAAGCAACACTTGCCAAAAATCTCACCACCCTTCTTGCAACTTTTGCCACTCAAATTTTTTTTTCCTCAAATTTTTTTCAAAATTTTTTTTATGTTTACCACATCTTTTCTCTCTAATTTCAATCCAAACTCTCAGCAGGAATCCATTTGGGGCATCCCCTATAAATAGGGGACCAAGGAATGTCACATGAGATGAAGGGGTGCCAACCTTTGGTGCTCCAACTTCCCACATGGTGAATAAATTTATCGAGTGAATCTTTTGGCATTCTAGATACTTGTAGTAGAAAGACTCTCTTTTTCTATGTGTCATAAAAATTTTAATAAATTTTGATGACAAAACATAGGAGATCTGGTTGGAAAATTATGGCAATGCATAAAAATTAAGAGCCTTCATTAAGAAGGACTCTTCCTTTCACATGCCAAAAATAAGGGGGTAGCATTTATTTTTTGTGTGACTTTTGGTGGGTGTAGAGGAGTCTTCTCCACTTAAAATTGGTTCAAGTTGGATAAGGATCCAATTTAAATTGACCCAATCCCATTGGATCAAAGGCAACTAGTCTAGGTTAGCTCAAACACTTTGAACCAAACCAATTTAGGAACTTGGGTTAATATAATATGCAAGCATATCAAATAAACCTATAAAATTTATATTAAATTTTAATTAAATTAGATCAAAGCTAAATCTCAAAGTATGTGACCCATTAGATTTCAAATCTAGCCAGCAGTGGACCAAGACGTTCGATGTAACCCTAATCCGATGAGATTAGGTCACCCGAAGAGTCTCAATCAATTTGAACTCTTCCAAATTGACTCTAAATTAAACTCCTTTAATTTTGATGAATCCAAAAGTTAAGATTGACATCTAGCAACATGTCATGACTATCCAAAAGATTTAAAATTTTAATAAAAAATTATCAAAATATCCTTTAGTGGTAAGTTTTCATGTAATTCAATCCTTCAATCAATAATATCCTAGATGAGCTGTGGGTATAAAAATATGTCAAACCTAATTACTTATCTTTATGTATCTTGATCTGAAGGTGATGATTCAGTTGATGATGTATTAGAAATTTTTTTCTGATTATCATCCTGCTTTGGTCAAAGACTTTCGAATCACCGACTTATGAGATCACATAGGATCTTCGCTCTTCTTATTAGGAGTAATTGATCCTTATTGGTCACTCACAACCTCTATGCATACTTTACCATATTCAGAACACCCTACACAAGGATCAAAGAAATAATTAGGTGGTAAACCAAAATATAGATCCATGTACATAAGGTACCATGATGATCTCAGGTCTAAGATCACTTACACAACTCCCACTAAAGAATCATTAGTTCACATGTAAATAAGACTCCATCTGATATTCTCTAGTAGGTCAATTCAGTGAACTCATACTCTAATGAGCATCCATATCCTTATATTAGTGTCACCACACAAGTGGTTGTGAGATCAACCACCCTTATTTTTAAGCATACATGGGATATGCCAGTCTTTCCAATATCATTGATTTCTGACTCAATGTATCAATGACTAAAAATATTTTAGGTTAGGGCTATCAAGGATTTAGGTCTCACTAGCGTGATCTCATTACAGTTCTAAAATCATTGCCCAGACCTATGGGGTTCATTATAATCTTAAAAACTATAAGATGCAGCATATAATGAATCAAAAATATCTATTTTATTAATAACATAAATATCAATTCATGAGTCTGGAAGATAATTACAACAAACACCCTATCACATCCCGTATGTGATTAGCTTATAGGGCATTATTATTTTAGAGGTCTCCAAGAAACTCTTCAACATGAAGATGTGCGAAGGGCAGTCAGTCTATGAACGTGGTATGACAGTGATCAAAGATCTTAAGAAGCTTGAGAAACTCGAGCTGAATATACAGAGGGAATTACCAGTGAATTTGATCCTGTAATCCTTTACGAGTTCATATAGTCAATTTATTGTAAGTGTTCATATGAACAAAATAGACTGCACTATATCTGTACTGGTCAATATGTTGGTCACTACTGAGGAAATCTTGAAAAGTTCAAGGAGCACTATTCTCGTTGTGGAGCGAACTTCTTCATCCAAGATAAAGTTTGGTTGGAAGAAGAATAAACCCATGAAGAACTAAAAAAAGGAGAGCAGCCGAAAAAAGATGCTCCCAAGAAGACGGTAGTAAAGAAAAGTGTTTCCACTATGACGCTGATGGCCATTGGAGGAGAAACTGTCTACTCTATCTGAAAAGCCTGAAAATTAAGAAGGGTGACACACTTTTGGAAGGTATATCTAGTTTGCTTGAAATTGAATCTAACCTAACGATTTCTTCTACTTCTAGTTGGATATTAGATTCTGGTTCTAGTACTCATATATATACTTCAATGTAGGATCAATAGAAAGTAGAAAATTGAGGAAAGATGACATAATCTTTTGGGTCAGCAATGGAGCAAAGGTTGCTATAGATATTGGGAATAGTGTCCCAAAGCCAATCGTCAGCCTGTTGACGGTTATACTTATTCTTGTATTAGTATATGAATTATAAATAAAAAAATTATTTTAGCATTTTCATCACAAATTGTTTCATCTTCTAATAAACTCCTGTGTTGTGGTGAAGTCCTTAGGACTATTTAGACTCGACAAAAAAGATTTATCGTTTAGTCCTTAAACCTATTCACGACCAAATGATATGTTGTTACCAAGGACGACAATGTTTATCAAGCATAGGTCGTTGTGTGCCATATGGGTTGGTTGTCCTCTTAACCAAGGAGTGTGGAGACACTAGTATGGCATACAGGTGAGATGTAAGGGTACATCTGTACTGAATGTGACTGACTCCGGAGCTATTTCTACTGTCAAGATTTGCTCCGATGGGATATGGGTATAACTGTCCCTCCGATCTGAGATGCCACGGTGACTTGCAAGCAACTCACTGCACTTAGGCACTGGACTCCCTGAATTTTTAATTCAGTGACAGAAGGATGCTGGGTGTAGTCAAGTACTTGACTTGTTGGTGCATGTGTCAAGATGGGATTGACCACTTCAATTCAGGAGCTGTGTACAGTCGTGTTTCAATTTAGCAAAACCTTGGCCAGGGTAGTCCTAGTGAGGAGTCACAGGACTGTTTGAATTGAGCACGATTCGGATGATCTAATCAAAGTTGACAGTTTAACCCTGAGTCATCCTAAACACAGGGGTCAAAAGAGATGAATTATACAGTAACCATATTCACATAGGTTCTGAGTGTTGCGATTGTGACTATTCGACTTATCCGAATGTCGGGTACCATTGCTAGATGGTCACTTCGATTAGTACAGGAATTGATTCTTGTGCTACCAGTTTAGGTTCGAACCTGCGGGGTCACACACATTAGAGGTTCCTATCTGATCTGATGGCTGATGAAAAGTCCTAATGCTCGTGGACTATAAGTCTTATGTGTCTAAAACTCTGTGATTGAGAATCAAGATTCTCTGATCATGAGTTCCATACATTTTAGGTACCGGGGTCAAGAGTCCCACTGGATTGGGACTCTTCGATCAAAGTTTCATATCGATGGACTTTGATACCCGATTGCCCATCGAATTTGGACTCAGTATTTATGAGAGGTTTAATTAGTGATTTGATGGTTAATTAACTCAATTTTATTGAGTAATTATTTTTGGATCAAGTCTAATTGAATTGGATTCAGTTGGGTTTGACCCGATTAGGTTAAGAGTTGACCTAATCGTCGAGATGGATTGGTCCCTGATTTGATCAGGGGTTGGACTTAGTCAATTCTTGATTTGATTAAGATTTTATTGAGTCTAATTAAGCCTAATTAAGTTGGGTTTAAATTAGTCTAATTGGGCCTAGCTTATTTTAATTAATTGGTTCAATTAGGTTAGTTTAAAATGAGAAACCACCTTGACCCAAACTCCCTGCGCCACCTGATATCTCTGCACCCATTTGAATTCACGAGAAGCAACTTCTCATGAATTTTCTTTCACACAAAGCCCTTCCCACGCCCCACATTTGTGCACCATATAGGTGGATAAGGATGGTTGGTTGGCCATTCAAATTCAAAAGAAACTTTGAATTTGAATGAGCAACCAATCCATGCGCCTTGTCCTTATCCTCTTTAGTGCCCCATATCTTACATGAGAAAGAGTTTCTCGTGAAACCTTTCCATGCACAAAGTAGCCACGCACCTTCTCTTCTCACGCCCAAGTGGATAGGGATGAGTTGGTTTGCATTTGAATTCAAATTTGATTTGAATTCAAATGTGCAACCACTTATCTTTATCCTCTCACGCGGATAAGACAAGTTCTACGTTGTTTTAAAAAGAGGAGAAGGATGGGGCGTGTGTAGAATTTTTAGGAGAGAAAGCCTGGGGCATGAGGAAGCCTTGTGTATAAGGTGAAGGTCCAAAACCCTTTGAGAGAAAAAGAAAAAAAAAAAGTGGGTGCAGGGTTTTCAGTGAGTTCCCTAGGGTTTCAGCCTGGGGTTCGAGAAGTGAGAAGGTGAGCTACGAGTGTCGTGAGCCCACCAAATTTTAGGGAGAGCTTCATCAATCTCTCAAGCATACTTTTTGATGATCTAGAGTATCTGAAGAGTCGGCAGAAATCGATCGAAGGAGTTCGATCAGCATCGGCCGTCAAAAGGGCTCTACAACGAGCTAGCACTCGTGAGGAGTCAATCAGACCGGAAGCTTCATGTGGATAATCTGCAGAGGCCAGATATGTTGTGTGACTGCATTGCGATGATCAGATTCTCCCGACGGTGATCAAATTGCGGTGATCGACTACTCACACAAAGGTATTGTGTTCTGAACATAGAACAGTAAATTATTTACTGTTCAAATTTGAATTTTAAATTTAAATGCATGCATGCTATATATCATATTTAATTCCTAGTGTAGGATAAATACATGTTAATTAATTAGATTAATTAATAATTTTCACTATAAAATAGTGATTTTAAAAAAATTTTAAAATTACCATTTTACCCCTGCACTAAAAATTTCACTTTAAACGGTGGGTGCCGCTGTAATTATATCCCATACAGATGAAGCAGCGAAAGGACTTAATTGTAATGGTTCAATTATAAAATTTATCATGAATGTGTTTGATTAGATCTAAAGGAATATTCATGATTTATTTTGATTGAGTTATTTTCTGTTATGTAATTAGCAATAGGATTGCTATTTATGAAATGTGCTGATCTATTTATAAAATGAGTCAACATTGTTGCCCAGCTATGCAACCCAAGAGGGGGGGTGAATTGGGTTTCTAAAAATTTTAAGCCCAACAGATAACTTATGAAGAACAAAACAATGGCTTAAAACAATATTAATTACCTAAAGCAGTATTGCAAGGATATAATAAAGAAATAAGATAAAGCGATAAAGCATACCACAAACACAAGGATTTATAGTGGTTCGGTACTAACCTTGCACCTACATCCACTCCCCAAGATCCCACTTGGGAATTTCAATCCACTATCCTTTGTATTCAACTCGAATACAAAACGTCGGAAACTCCGACACTAGCTATCCCAAGCTAGAATACAAGACGTCGGAAACTCCGACACTAGCTATCCCAAGCTAGATCACTTGTTTCCCAGGTACAAGCAAACCCAAAACACTCCGATTTCAGGTTCGGATCAACCTTTCCTTGTTTTAAAAATCCTCCAAAAACAAGAGCAAAAACTCACAAAGAGTAAGAATATTTAGAGCACAGATTAATACAATAACAGCTCCTTTTATGAGCAAATATAACAATAAAAGCTTTACTCAAATGAAGAACCCCTTTTTCAGATTTTCTCAAGATGAATGAACGGTTGAACGAATGCTTGAGAAGAGGTTGATCGTTGATTGAAGATCTCTTGAAAGCTTTGAACGATCTCTAGATCAAGGTTGAAACGATAGGCATGAAGAATTCTCTCCTTGAAAGATCTAGCTTTTCTCTTTCACAATCTCTCTGGTATATTGTGGATCCTCTCTCTTTTTCTCTATGGATATTTCGTTGATCTCAGGCTTATTCTTGCAAATTATGGATCCTCTCTTCTATTCTTCTCTCTTTCTCGTCTTTCTCTTCTCTTTTTGATTTCACGTTTGATCCGCTATTTAATCTGCAATTTCTTTCATCAAATTAAGCATTTTGTAGCATTAGAAGCAAGAGAAAATAATTTAGGCAGATAAAGAGCCGTTAGAGGATTTTTAGGAAGCATAAATGGTAATTAAAATAGGCAAAAAAATAGCCGTTGCTGATATTTTCCATCGCAGGGGTCGACTCATGAGTCGACTCATGCTTCAGGGGTCGACTCATGAGTCGACCTCTGTTGCAAAAACCAGAGAATGCTTTTCTGGAATTTCTTGGCTCAAATTAGCAGGGGTCGACTCATGAGTCGACTCATGCCTTGTGGGTCGACTCATGAGTCGACTCACAGGTCGTGCCAAGCCAGAAAACTAGCGTGCCAAGGAGAATTTTTGCGTGCCAATCAGCTCACAGTGCCATGAGTTGACTCATAAGTCGACTCATGCACTTCAAACCTTCATAATTTCAAAAATATAAGTCCAAACACAATAAAATTTTCACCAATAGATTTCAAATCATTTGTTCTACCAAATGATACTATCAAATCAAGATTTTAGTAAAATTACGATTTTGCCCTTAAAGAGCATAAGGACTTTTTCATTTTAAAATTATTTGAATCCCTTCAATCTGATTTGTAATCATCAAAATCAATCTAGGAGCAACAATCTCCCCCTTTTTGATGATGACAAAACATTTGAACAAAAATATTTATGTTAATGCATTAATTTCAAAAGAATCCATTATAAGTGTATATGCTTGAAAAGAGTATGATTCTTTTGGCATGTAATATAAATGCAAAAATAGTTTGTCCATTTTCTTAAAGATTTGAAAAGGGTATTAGATCATTTTGAGTTCAAGATATATCAGAGCAAGAGAAGATAAATAACTTTTTCTATGTATCAGAGCAAAAATAATTTTTACAATGATATCAGAAAAGATTTTATAATGTATCAGAGCAAAAAAATTTTATAATGTATCAGAGAAAATTTCATACTGTCTCAGAGCAAATGTTATAATATATTAGAGAAACCTTCACACTGTATCAGATCAAATGTTATCATGTATCAGATTAAGTTAAAAGAAATTGTAGGATGTATCAGAGTAAAACAAATTTCTTATTGATGTATCAAGGTGAGTAAGTTTGAATATCAGAGCATATATAAAAAAAATACTTATTTGCATTGTACTCATGATTTTGCTTTTGATGGATGACTTTTTGTTAAAGTTCTGTCTGATACCAAATTTTGATACCAAATTTCTCAAAGTTTTGTTTAATCTTTCAATCCTTGTTTTTGTTTAATTTCTCCAATATTTGTTTTAATCTTCCAATCTTTGTTTTTTGTTTAATTTTTCAATATTTGTTTAATTTCTCCAATATTTGTTTTAATCTTCCAATCTTTGTTTTTGTTTAATTTCTCAATATTTGTTTAATTTCTCCAATATTTGTTTTAATCTTCCAATCTTTGTTTTTGTTTAATTTCTCCCCCTTTTTCTCATAATTTAGGGTTTTGCTTTTTGTCTAATTTTAATTTTTATTTTAGTTTAATTTCTCCCCCTTTTTGACATCATCAAACATAGTTAACTCTTTCTTTTCTTTTTTCTGAAATATTCTTTAATTTCTTCTTCTTTAGAGTTTTTTTACAGATGTTTGCTCCCCCTTAATATAGCAATTATCAACAGCAAACAACAAGGAGAAGATAATATTTCAACAGATGTATCAGAGATTGAAATATAACCAAAATATAATCATTACAAAGAGGTAGAAATATAGGTAAAAGATGATTCCATTAATATCATAATTGTTTCAATACATAAAATTCAACCAGCTAAATGTCAATACATGGCCCCAAGGTATAGATCCTAGAACAAGATACTAACTCCTAAGACCTAGTAAAGATCAAGATAAGTCAATGATCGGAGTCATCAGATATAGGGTGAGGAGATGATGGATCAGAAGTGCGTCCTCTACCCCGTCTGCCTCTGCCACGAGCAGGAGAGCGAGATGAACTGGGTGGCTGAGAACGCTGAGATGCTAGGGACTGAACAGAAAGGGTGAGTCTAATAGAATCAAGTACGTTCAGTGCTCTGGAAAGAGATTGAAGTAGAGCAGTGAACTGGGTGGTAGCATGCTCACTCGATCCTCGGATCTCTTTCCTCAGTAGCTCATATCCACCTTCTAGTGCTCCTCTGAGCCTGCCAGCCTCTGCAGTGAGGTCTGTGACCTCAATAGTAGACTCCTGTGGCTGGGGATGGGCCAATGCAAGGACTTGCCCCTGCAAGTCAAGAACTCTGCTAGTAAGTCTCCAGACTGTATCCTCAAGCTGCTGTATCCTGACGGACTGATCTGAAATCATCTGAAATACAGTGGAGATGTGGGGAGTAATGGTCTGATCAGAAGAAGTAGCTCCAGGTGCAAAAGAAGTACTACTCCACTGGCTAGACAGCAAAGAAGCCACACGCTGTGAAATATGCTCGATCTGATCATCAGCCAGTCTGAACTCTGATGGAGGTGCTTTGCTCTCTGGCTGATACACTGGTGTGGGCATCCTAGTAAACTTTGAAGGGCCAGCCTCTGTATCAGGAATGAACTGGGTATCTGGTGATGCTGCCCTGAAGTCATGTACAGGAGAAGATGGACCTTCTTCTTCTACTCTGCCTTCAGTTCTGTCTTCAGCTCTTTCCTCAGCTCTCTCCTCAGCTCTTTCTTCAGAGCCCTTGATCCAACCACCAACAGTCTTTGTAATTCCCATTCGGTGCAGGTTGTGTTGGTTGAAAGTGTCCACATGTGAGAGCTTGGTAGGTGTCTCCCCCTCACAGCTAACTCCAAACCTCCTAAAAACTCTAGTAAGGGCCATACCATAAGGCAAGTGTGCCTTGGATCTGTTCAAAGTTTCTCTCATGGCCTCTATCATAAGTGCAGGGAGGTTTAGGGGGGTCTGAGTGATGATATGAAACATGACACATACATCTCTGCCAGACAGTAAGTCATGTCTACCACTCCTAGGAAAGAAGAGTTTTGAAACTATCTGATGCAGGATCCTCATCTCAATGGATAATAGCTTTGCTTCCAATTTGTTTAAACTTCCTGAAAAAGTTTCTCCTAAGATAATTCTGATCCCTTCTTCTTTAATTGGGAGTTCCATATATGAGTATCCTTCACTAGGCAACTGAAGTATTTCTCCCAATATCCTAGAATCCAAACAGATGTCAATCCCCTTTACAGTTGAAGTCACAGACCCGTTTCCATAATTTAGGTTCTGGTAGAACTCTCTGACTAGATCAACATAGGTGACTTCCTTAAGAGAGCAATAAAGTTCCCATCCTTGATTTTTGATCTTGGTAGCAAAAGTAAAGCCTTCTTTCTCAAAGAACCGAAAATCTATATTTTTCCCGGTTTCTACTTTTCTATCAGAAAGAGGATTTACACTGGGGCTTATGGAGGATTGAGAGAGACCTTGAGTAGGTACTGAAACTGGAGCAGGAACACTGGAAGACTGATCATGCCTTTTCTTTCGGACAATTTCCTCAGGCTCACGGATTGATTTCCTTCTATGGGGAAGTTTCATCTTTGGAGCCATATCCAAAAAGGTAGCGGACAAGAAGACTTGAATTCAGTGGAGGAGGGATCACAAGAGTAAAGAAGAATTTTGGTGGAGAAAAGAAGTGGATTTTGAATGAACGGTGAAGTTCTAGGGCACGTTCCACCCGCGCCAATCACTGCGAGAAAGCACAGAAAAAATTTTTTCAAGGAGGCGATTTTTGGTGGAGAGGAGAAGGGAGAATTGCCTCGAAATTAATCCTTGGATTTGGAGCAAAAAGAGTTAGAGAGGACGGCTTTCGGAAGGAAGACGATGAGAAGATGAGTCGTCTCACAAACAGGGTTTCCCGTTTAAAAACAATGAACCTGATGGAAGTTGGTGGGATTTACAAGTTTGCCATTGAGTCGACTCATAGGGGTCGACTCATGAAGTTCAGAAAATCAAGAAAAATGCAAATAAATTCCAGAAAAATTCAAAATTTTGGGAGAAGGAATTTTGCTCAATGATAAGTTTTTAGAGTGATAAATCTGAGCTTTTGGAACCAGGATAGTTGTTGGAAATTGAGCTCTAAGAATATTTGATATTAATTAAGATAAGTTTAGGCAAATGGATCTAGAATTCCTAGATTTCTCCTAATTTCACAGAATCTATCCTCACTAAGGGCCTTTGTAAAGATATCAGCTAATTGATTTTCAGTGCTAACATATTCAAGAATTATATTTTTGTTTTGAACATGTTCTCTTATAAAATGATGTCTTATTTCAATATGTTTAGATCTTGAGTGTTGAATTGGATTTTTAGATAGATTTATGGCACTTGTATTATCACATTTTATTGGTGTTTCATTAAGTTTGATTCCAAAATCTTCGAGTTGTTGCTTAATCCACGAGATTTGAGCACAACAACTTTCGGCTGCAATGTATTCGGCCTCAGCCGTAGACAGTGCCACCGAATTTTGTTTCTTGCTAAACCATGAGATTAGATTTACTCCAAAAAATTGGCAAGTTCCACTTGTGCTTTTTCTATCTAATTTACATCCAGCAAAATCAGCATAAAAAAATCATAATAAATCAATTTGTGAGTCCTTAGAGTACCATAACCCTATAGTTTGTGTACCATTTAAGTATCTAAGGATTCTTTTAACAGCATTCAAATGAGATTCCTTAGGATTAGATTGATATCTTGCACATAAGCAAACACTAAACATGATATCAGGCCTACTTGCAGTTAAATACAATAATGAGCCAATTATACCTCTGTAGTATTTTAAGTCTACGCTTTTACCTTCATCATCCTTGTCAAGCTTACTTGAGGGACTCATTGGTGTGCCAATTGGTTTGCAGTTCTCCATTCCAAATCTTTTGAGTAGTTCTTTGGTGTACTTGCTTTGGGTGATGGAGATTCTCTCTTTTGATTGTTTGATTTGGAGTCCGAGGAAGAAAGTGAGTTCTTCCATCATGCTCATCTCGAACTCTCCCTGCATAAGCTTAGCAAAGTCTTGACAAAGGGATTCATTAGTAGACCCAAAAATTATGTCATCAACATAAATTTGTATAATTAGCATATCATTTTGGTTTCTTTTAATAAATAGGGTTGTATCTACATTGCCTCTTGAGAAACCATTATTTAGTCGAAATTTGCTTAGCCTTTCATACCATGCTCTAGGTGCTTGTTTTAGACCATATAAAGCTTTATTTAATCTAAAGACATGATTGGGAAAAGCATGATTTTCAAATCCAGGAGGTTGTTCTACATATACTTCTTCAGAAATATATCCATTTAAAAATGCACTTTTAACATCCATTTGAAATAACTTGAAATTCATAAAGCAAGCATATGCAAGTAGAAGTCTAATAGCTTCTAATCTAGCAACAGGTGCAAAAGTTTCATCAAAATTAATTCCTTCTTCTTGATTATATCCCTTAGCAACCAGTCTTGCTTTATTTCTAATTACATTTCCATGCTCATCTAATTTGTTTCTAAAGACCCATTTTGTGCCAATTATTGAATAATCTTTAGGTCTTTTTACTAAGGTCCAAACATTATTTCTTTCAAATTGATTAAGTTCCTCTTACATAGCATTAATCCAGTTATGATCATTTTCAGCCTCTTCAAAAGTTTTAGGTTCAAGTTGAGATACAAAAGCACAATGATTAAGTACATCTCTAAGTGAAGAACGTGTTTTTACCCCATGCATAGGATCACCGATAATTAATTCCTTAGGGTGGTTGTGAACATACCTCCATTTCTTGGGTAAGTCATTTGTACCTTGAGGTTGTTCTTGAATTTCTTCACCTTTCTCATTTTGTTCATCTTCTTGATCCTTGTCTTCTGGAGTTGCTGAATCTTTCAGAGTGATCTCCTTTATACCTTCTATTAGTGGATCTGCATTATCAACACCCTCATTCTTCCTTGAAGGAAGATCGTTAGATTCATCAAAGACAACATGTATGGACTCCTCAACTACTAAAGTTCTTTTGTTGAAAACTCTAAATGCTTTACTAGTGGAGGAGTAACCTAGAAAGATTGCTTCATCTGATTTTGCATCAAATTTACCAAGTTTTTCTTTTCCATTATTTAATACAAAACATCGGCTACCAAAAACATAAAAATAGGCAATATGTGGTTTTCTTCCTTTCCAAAGTTCATAGGGGGTTTTCTTTAAAAATTATCTTATTAAAGCACGATTTAAAATGTAACATGCTGTGTTAATAGCTTCCGCCCAAAAATATCTTGGAAGGTTGCTTTCACAAAGCATGGTACGGGCCATTTCTTCTAAGGTTCTATTTTTTCTTTCAACTACCCCATTCTGTTGGGGTGTCCTAGGAGCAGAGAAGTTATGGCCAATTCCATTTTCATCACAAAAATTTTCAAAGTCATGATTTTCAAATTCTGTTCCATGATCACTTCTAATATTTTGAATTGAAAACCCTTTTTCATTAGTGACTTTTCGATGAAATTTAGTGAAAATTTGAAAAGTTTCATTTTTGTGAGCTAAAAAGAAAACCCAAGTAAAATGAGAGTAATCATCTATTATTACAAATCCATATCGTTTTCCTCCTAGACTAGTGGTTCTTGTTGGTCCAAATAAATCCATATGTAAGAGCTCTAAAGGTCTAGAAGTTGAAACAGTATTTTTGGATTTAAATGATACTCTAGTTTGTTTACCTAATTGGCATGCATCACAAATTCTATCCTTTTCAAAATTCAATTTTGGCAAACCGAGAACTAAATCCTTTTTGATTAATTTTGAAAGAGAATGCATGCTAATATGTGCAAGTCTACGATGCCACAGCCAACTAGTCTAATTTATTTTAGCATTTAAGGAAACTAGGCATTGCATGTCTAATTTAGTTAAATCATTCAAGTCTACCATATAAACATTGCCATGCCTATGTCCTATAAATTTAATGCCATCGTTAATAGGACTCGTCACAATGCAAACAGATGATTCAAAACTTACTTTATACCCTTTATCACAGAATTGACTAATGCTAAGTAAGTTATGCTTTAAACCTTTAACCAATAAAACATTCTCAATGTATTTGGAGGGAGTGATACCAATGTTACCTATCCCGATGATCTTTCCTTTGCCATTATCTCCAAAGGTGACCATCCCTCCATCCTTAGCATCAAGCGTGATGAATTGTGATTCATCACCAGTTATGTGTCTCGAGCATCCGCTGTCAAGATACCATTTCCTGTTTCCTTCTTGGGATGCTAGACACACCTGCAAGCAAAGGTCACGTTTCTGTCTTAGGTACCCAAGCTTTCTTGGGTCCTTTCAGGTTAGTCAGAATGGTTCCTTTTGGAACCCATATTTTCTTTGTGATTGCATATTTGTTAATAAGACATGTATATGATTTATGTCCTATTCTTCCACATTTAAAACAAGTAATATTTGTAGACTTGTTACTTGAATAATTTACATAAATATCCTTCAGAAATTTTTGTTTCTTCAGGGGTTTATAACCAAGTCCAGCCTTATCATATATAGCTTTCTGATTTTCAAGGATCATATTTAGTTTGTTTGAACTTAAGGTGAACTTATCTACTATAGATTTCAGCTTGTTCATTTCATCCTTTAAGTTTTGATTCTCTTGAATCAAGGTAAATTTTTCAATTGAAAGTTTTTCAGCTTGTTTCACTAAGGACTGATTTTCCAATTTCAGCTCTTTGTTTTTCTTCCCTAGTTTCTTTAATTCATCAATTAAATCATAGAATGCTTCATGCAATTCTTCAAAAGTAAATTCACTAGTGGATTCAGAAGTTACCTCATTTTCGTGTGCCATCAGGCACAGGTTGGCTTGTTCTATTGAGGTTTCCTCATCGGAGCTTGAGTCATCACTCGCACTCCAGGTTGCCATCATTGCCTTCTTTTTGAATTTCTTTGGACCTTTCTTCAATTGTGGACATTCGGATCTGAAATGTCCTGGCTTCTTGCACTCGTAGCATATAGGGGTTTGATCTTTCTCCTTTTCTATGCTTTGATCCCCTTTTGTGAATTTCTTTCTCATCCCCTGTTTCCTTTTTCTTAGAAACTTCTTGAATTTCTGGGTGATGAGAGCCATCTCCTCATCCTGATCTTCATCTTCAGAGTCATCTGTTTCATAATCAGGTGAAGTTGTGGATTTGAGGGCAATGGTTCTTTTCTTTTTGATTTCATCCTCTTGATGTTGCATCATGCTAAGTTCATGAGTCATCAAGGATCCAAGAAGCTCTTCTAGAGGTAGAGTGTTCAAGTCCTTTGCTTCTTGGATGGCAGTCACCTTGGCTTCCCAAGTTCTTGGCAGTGACCTGAGAATCTTCCTTACAAGTTCACTGTTAGTATAAGATTTGCCAAGACTCTTTAAACCATTGATTATATCAGTAAAATGAGTAAACATAGCAGTTATGGACTCATCATGCTCTATTTTGAACAATTCATATTTATGTACAAGCATGTTTATTTTAGACTCTTTTACTTGATTTGTTCCCTCATGGGTGACTTCTAACCTAATCCATATTTCTTTAGCAGATGCACAAGTAGAAATGCGATTGAATTCACTTGCATCTAGTGCACAATAAAGAACATTCATGGCTTTGGCATTTAATTGTGCCAATTTCTTGTCAACCTCATCCCATTCTTTCTCGGGTTTGGTTGATTTCTCACCATCTATAATCTTGGTGGGTGTGTGAGGACCATTCACTACGATACTCCACATATCATAGTCGAGTGCTTGTATGAAAATCTTCATCCGAGTTTTCCAATAGGTGTAATTAGACCCATTGAAAAGTGGAGGTCGGTTTGTTGATTGCCCCTCGGCTAGAGAAATACCAACATGGGTTGCCATAGATCTTTGGCTCTTTGATTGTTAGATCAAAGAAGGGCTAGAGCACCGGCTCTGATACCACTTGTTGCCCAGCTATGCAACCCAAAAGGGGGGGTGAATTGGGTTTCTAAAAATTTTAAGCCCAACAGATAACTTATGAAGAACAAAACAATGGCTTAAAACAATATTAATTACCTAAAGCAGTATTGCAAGGATATAATAAAGAAATAAGATAAAGTGATAAAGCACACCACAAACACAAGGATTTATAGTGGTTCGGTGCTAACCTTGCACCTACATCCACTCTCCAAGATCTCACTTGGGAATTTCAATCCACTATCCTTTGTATTCAACCCGAATACAAAACGTCGGAAACTCCGACACTAGCTATCCCAAGCTAGAATACAAGACATCGGAAACTCCGACACTAGCTATCCCAAGCTAGATCACTTGTTTCCCGGGTACAAGCAAACCCAAAATACTCCGATTTCAGGTTCGGATCAACCTTTCCTTATTTTGGAAATCCTCCAAAAACAAGAGCAAAAACTCACAAAGAGTAAGAATATTTAGAGCACAGATTAATACAATAACAGCTCCTTTTATGAGCAAATATAACAATAAAAGCTTTACTCAAATGAAGAACCCCTTTTTCAGATTTTCTCAAGATGAATGAACGGTTGAACGAATGCTTGAGAAGAGGTTGATCATTGATTGAAGATCTCTTGAAAGCTTTGAACGATCTCTAGATCAAGGTTGAAACGATAGGCGTGAAGAATTCTCTCCTTGAAAGATCTAGCTTTTCTCTTTCACAATCTCTCTGGTATATTGTGGATCCTCTCTCTTTTTCTCTATGGATATTTCGTTGATCTCAGGCTTATTCTTGCAAATTACGAATCCTCTCTTCTATTCTTCTCTCTTTCTCGTCTTTCTCTTCTCTTTTTGATTTCACGTTTGATCCGCTATTTAATCTATAATTTCTTTCATCAAATTAAGCATTTTGTAGCATTAGAAGCAAGAGAAAACAATTTAGGCAGATAAAGAGCCGTTAGAGGATTTTTAGGAAGCATAAATGGCAATTAAAATGGGCAAAAAAATAGCCGTTGCTGACATTTCCCGTCGCAGGGGTCGACTCATGAGTCGACTCATGCTTCAGGGGTCGACTCATCAGTCGACCTCTGTTGCAAAAACCAGAGAATACTTTTCTGGAATTTCTTGGCTCATATTAGCAGGGGTCGACTCATGAGTCGACTCATGCCTTGTGGGTCGACTCATGAGTTGACTCACAGGTCATGCCAAGCCAGAAAACTAGCGTGCCAAGGAGAATTTTTGCGTGCCAATCAGCTCACAGTGCCATGAGTTGACTCATGAGTCGACTCATGCACTTCAAACCTTCATAATTTCAAAAATATAAGTCCAAACACAATAAAATTTTCATCAATAGATTTCAAATCATTTGTTCTACCAAATGATACTATCAAATCAAGATTTTAGTGAAATTATGATTTTGCCCTTGAAGAGCATAAGGACTTTTTCATTTTAAAATTATTTGAATCCCTTCAATCTGATTTGTAATCATCAAAATCAATCTAGGAGCAACAAACATATTTGATGAACAGAAAATAAAACCTTTCAAATTTAAAAATTATTTTTGAAATACCAAATCCTGACCCATCAGCCCAAATACTTAATTAAAGGAATTAAGTGTTGTTAAGTTGGTCTAGAATTGTGAATTAAGACCTCAGACAATTGCATAAACTTGTGGGTCAATGGGTTAGATGGATTAGGTCCATAATTGGGTTAGACCTAAGGTTAGCTTAAAGAAATAGACTAAATTAGAGTAATTGATCAAATCTAATCAAAAGTTGAATTAGATTAGGTCAAGGACACTCTAGACTCAACTCCAATAGTTGTAGTTGAATGGGTCCATGTCTTTAACTAGACCAAGATGGACTTAATTCATGGCTACGCGATGGAATCCTATTTACTAAGTTGATCAAATTAAAACTAATGAACCGGTTGGTGTCTAAGGTAAGTTCGGCAGTTTGACCAGTGGTTCTTAAGTGGGAGCTGCTCGCATTAATTCGATCTCTGACGAGTTAATGGCATATCCCCACCACTGATCTTACTTACCTGGCCAACCTAGTGAGTTAGGTTTTGATTAGATCACTTGATGATTTGGGCTCACCCATGTCATTAGGTAAATCAGTGTGACTGATTTAGGTGCTCCTAATGCCGGCTTTAATTAAATCTTTTTTAATCTGACTTGGTGAAGTCAGTGGGAGGATTGAAATTGGCTGGTTAATTTCTTCTCTTCTATCCTTTATTAAAAATTCTCAAAAATTATTAGGTCCCTAAAATGATTAAGTTATAGTGATAACTAAGTCATAGCCTCCCATTAAGTGAGTGATAATGAGTCCATTAGTTTAATAATCATTGGAGGCCCAAAGGCCTGGTGCTTATAGACTAATGGAATTATCATTAATAGTATGATAATTTGGTTGAGTCTTTCTGATGGTGGTCAGGTTGGCCGGCCAAAGTCGGGCTTGATCATTTATTGGTCTGATTCACCAAATTAAGTCATATTAATGGTTGGACCTAACCAGATCATTTTAGTGGAGGCCAAAGCCTACTGATTAGATTCTAGGGCAAAATAAATTACTAGAAGTTGTTTATGCTGTGATCCAGGTGGTGTGCCCAAGGCCCAGGGGATCAAGGCTAAGGCCAAGGTCCATCATTTATGAGGGCTTCATGGAGGCTCTAGGGCTAGTTGAGCCCTAGGTTGAAAGGCTGTGGGCCTTTTGGGTTCTTGAGGTCTAGGTTATATGGGCCTCAAGGGATCAACTCTTTATGGGCCAGGTCTAGGCCCAGGATAGGTGAGATTAGGTCGAGTCATAGGTATACATGGGCTTGGGTTAACCTAATCTCCCATAGAGTTGGTCAAGGGAGTTTTGGGTTTGGGTCACTTGACCCTGTGTTTATATATACATGTACTTGTATAGATTTGATTAAGCCAAAGAAATACAGAACTCTTTCTCCCAAGTCTCTCTCTCTCTTCTCCCTTTCTCTCCAGCCATCCTCCATGCCCCAGGAGCAAGAAACCCTAGGGTTTCTTGCTGCTAGGTCCCAAAAAGGAAAGGAAAGCAAGGAGGTGCTAGCCCCTTCCCCCTCGCAGCCGTCGACTCTCTCTCTTCTCCCTCTCTTGCAGTCACCCAAACATCAGGTCCAAGACCTGAAATCTCTTAAGAAGAGGTTGGTACATATCCCTCTCAGATCTAGAGTTGATCTGAGGTCGTTTGAGGCACGGGTGAGATCTCCATCAACAGATCTACAGGAAAGGCTGCAGCAGGACAGATCTGCAAGGTTTGTCTCCATCTACCTTCTTCCCCATCTAGAATACCCCAATTCAAGATCTATAAATTGAAAGACCTCAGTCCAGGCCTGATCTAGTTGGATACCAGATCTTGGATTTTTTAGAGGTGATTTCAGAGACGTTCTTCATCTGGAATGAAAGGCTGATGAAGAAGACAGCAACCAGGCTGATTTCGTCAAGGGCCTTCGATTGAGTCCAGAAGTCTCCAGATCTATTCGTTGTTGGTTTTGCTGCACCCAAGGTCTATGGGAGGAGCCGGGATCATGCTCCAATAGTTGGTATCAGAGCCACAGTGGTGAGGAAGCGGTTCCAAGTGTGAGAAGTTGAAGATCCCAAGTGCTAAAAATTTTAGCAAGGTACCATCAAGGTATATCCTACACTTCTTGAGTTTATATTGCTTGTTTGGCTTGGATCTAGTCATGGGTAGCAATATGAAGGTCGAGTTCGAGAAGTTTGATGGCAAGGGAAATTTTTTCATGTGGAAAATCTGGGTGGAGGATCTTCTGGTGCAAGCAGATCTGGATCAGGCTTTGGATGAGAAGCCTGAGGGAATGACAGATAGACAGTGGGCATCGTTGGAGAAGAAAGCATGCTCGGTGATCAGAGGATGTTTGACGGATGTGGCATTATATTCGGTGCTGGAAGAAAAGACCCTGAAGGCCTTTGGTCGAAGTTGCACACCATGTATATGGGGAAGAATATGTGCAACAAGCTGATGCTGAAGAAGAGGTTGTACAGTCTTCGGATGCAGGAGGGATCTGATGTGATTGGCCACATTCAGAGGTTCGACTAGTTATGCACGGAGTTGATGAATATCGGGGTGAAGCTGGATGAGGAGGACAAGTCCCTATTGCTTTTCTGTTCACTACCAGGATCATATGATTCTTTGGTGACTACACTGATCTACGACAAGGAGACTCTGGAATATGAGGACATGGTCTCGGTGCTGAGGTCTAATGAGCAGAGGGAAAAGTTGACCAGAGATCGGGCTCCCCAGGAGGGTTTGGCAGTAAGGGAGAGAAGGTAGAGGCAGAGGCAGAAGCAAGTTCAGGGGGCGGTCCAAGTCCAGGAAGGGAAAGAAAGAGGTGAAATGCTTCAAGTGCAATGAGTTCGAGCACTTCAAGCGAGAATGTCCACTATGGAAGAGCAAGAAGGGAGAAAGAAGTGGCTCAGAATCAATGAGTGCAGTTGCTGGGCAGCAGGTGGAGGATAATCTACTTGTGGTATCAGATGGTCACAGGCATTACACAGAGGAGTGGACACTAGACTCTGCGTGCTCACATCACTACACACCACACAGGTCTTGGTTTGCGACATACACCAAGACAGATGAGGGATCAGTGACCCTGGGCGACAATCATCCTTGGAAGGTGGCTGGGATAGGAACAGTCAGAGTGAGGATGTTTGATGGGATTGTGAGGATATTGACAAATGTAAAGCACATCCCGGAGCTGGAAAAGAATCTGGTATCGCTAGGCAACTTGGAGCGCAGTGGATACAGCTTCAGTAGTAGGCTAGAAGCGGAGTACTGAACATCTCCAATGGAGCTATGTTAGTGATGAGAGGCAGGAGGTTGGACAACAACCTCTATCTCATGGAGGGATCTGTGGTGATCGAGTCTGATGCAGCAGCTGCAGCACAGGACCAGTAGGGAGCTACAGGATGTGGCACTACCGCTTAGGCCACATGGGTGACAGAGGGCTGAGGGAGTTGAGCAGGAGAGGACTCATCTCTGATCTAGAGGATGGTGCTATAGGAGAGATCTGTGAGCCTTGCTAGATGGGAAAGCAAAGGAGAGTTCAGTTCAACATCAGTACAGCCCGCAGCGCAGCCCCTCTGGAGTTAGTACACACGGATGTGTGGGGACCAGCCCCAGTTTTAGCTAGGAATGGGGCCAGATACTTCATGACCCTGATTGATGATTTCTCAAGAAAACTCTGGATTTACTTCATGAGCGAGAAGTCAGAGGTCTTCACCAAGTTCAAGATCTGGAGAGCTGAGGTGGAGAAGGAGCAGGGGAGGAGCGTGAAGTGTCTGAGGTCAGACAATGGCGGGGAGTACACCAGCAGAGAGTTCTAGGACTACTGTGAGGAGTGTGGGATCAGGAGACACTTCTCAGTTAAGGAGACTCCACAGCAGAATGAGGTGGCCGAGAGGATGAACAGAATACTTCTGGAAAAGGCACGATGCATGAGGCTGCAGACAGGGCTTCCAAAGGAGTTCTAGGTTGACACAGTAGACGCAGCGGGTTACTTGGTCAATCAGTCACCTCACACCAGGTTGGATGGCAGGCGTCCAGAGGAGGTGTGGTCTGGGAGGACAGTTGGGCTGGCCTTCTACGGGTATTTGGGTGCACGGCCTATGTGCACATTGGAGCTGGTGAGCGGAGTAAGCTAGACGCCAAATCACACAAGACGGTGTTTCTAGGTTATCCGCGAGGAGTCAAGGGATATAGGTTGTGGGATCCCTTGGAAAAGAAGGTCATCATTAGTCGGGATGTGACTTTTGATGAGGAGTTAGTCCTACGGAGGCGAGCAGGCATGGAGGAGCAGCAGGAGCAGGAGGAGGTCCAGCAGGGCGCTGCTGGACAACTAACCTCTTTAATTTTGCCTCTTGTAGGTACTAATGGAGGACATGGCATTCAGGTGGAGCACCTACCTAAGGTATCTCCACAGGTGGAGAGGACTCAGATGGATGATTGAGGTGGAGAGGTCCAGCAGGAGCGAGCTGGATCGAGGACTGATATCGGTGTTGCCCTACACAAGCCCAAGAGGACCATCAGGCAACCGGACCGATATGGCTTCGAGGAGATGCTGTCATATGCCCTGGTGACAGTGAATGGAGACCCATATATGTATCAAGAGGCTATTGAGAGCCAGGATAGAGAGCGGTGGGTCCAGGCGATGTCTGAGGAGATGCAGTCTCTCCACAAGAACCAGACGTGGTGATTGGTGCAGTTGCCACAGGAGAAGAGGCCCATTGGCTACAAATGGGTCTACAGTCGCAAGGAAGGGCCTTCAGAACATGGAGGTATCAGATTCAAGGTGAGGTTAGTGGCCAAGGGATACTCCCAGAAGGAAGGCATCGACTTCAGCGAGGTCTTCTCTTCCGTCGTCAGACATACTTCCATCAGAGTGTTGCTGAGTATTGTAGCAGCTCAGGATTTAGAGCTGGAGCAGATGGATGTCAAGATGGTGTTCCTGTTGGAGCATGATCCTGGCTCCTTCCACAGACCTTTGGTGTAGCAGAACTAGCAACGAATAGATCTGGAGACTTCTGGACACGATTCAAGGCCCTTCACGAAATCAGCCTGGTTGCTGTCTTCTTCGTCAGCCTTTCGTTCCAGATGAAGAACACCTCTGAAATCACTCTAAAAAATCCAAGATCTAGTACCCAACTAGATCAGACCTGGACCGAGGTCCTCCAATTTGTAGATCTTAAATTGAAGTATTCTAGATAGGAAAGAAGGTAGATGGAGACAGACCTTGCAGATCTGTCCTACTGCAGCCTTTCTTGTAGATCTGTTGATGGAGATCTCACCCGTGCCTCAAACGACCTCAGATCAACTCCAGATCTGAGAGGACTTGTACCAACCTCTCCTCAACAGATTTCAGATCTTGGACCTGGTGTTTGGGTGACTTCAAGAAAGGAGGGAGCAATCTGGTTGGCGGCTGCAAGGAGGAAGGGGCTAGTACCTCCCTTCTTTCTTTCCTTATCTGGACCTGGCGGCAAGAAACCCTAGGGTTTCTTGCTCCTGGGTGTGGAGGATGGCTGGAGAGAGAGGAGAAGAGAGAGAGAGACTTGGGAGAAAGAGTCGTTATTACTTGGCTTAATCAAACCTATACAAGTACATGTATATATAAACACAGGTCAAGTGACCCAAACCCAAAACTCCCTTGACCAACTCTATGGGAGATTAGGTTAACCCAAGCCCATGTACACCATGACTCAACCTAATCTCATCTATCCTGGGCCAGACCTGGCCCATAAAGAGTTGGTCCCTTGAGGCCCACATAACCTAGACCTCAAGAACCGAAAGGCCCACAGCCTTTCAACCTAGGGCCCAACTAGCCCTAGAGCATCCATGAAGCCCTCATGAATGATGGACCTTGGCCTTAGCCTTGGTCCCCTGGGCCTTGGGCACACCACCTGGATCATAACAATCTCTATCTTGGTGTCCCAAGGCCTCAACCATCTCACTCTGTCCTTGCGACTGTAGACCCATTTGCAGCCAATGGGCCTCTTCCCCTGTGGCAACTGCACCAATCGCCACGTCTGGTTCTGGTGGAGAGACTGCATCTCCTCGAACATCGCTTGGACCCACCACTCTCTGTCCTGGCTCTCAATAGCCTCCTGATACGTATATGGGTCTCCATTCACTGTCACCAGGGCATATGACAGCGTCTCCTCGAAGCCATATTGGTCTGGTTGCCTGATGGTCCTCTTGGGCTTGTGTAGGGCAACACCGATATCAGTCCTCGTCTAGCTTGCTCCTGCTGGACCTCTCTGCCTCGATCATCCGTCTGAGTCCTTTCCACCTGTGGAGACACCTTAGGTAGGTTCTCCACCTGAATGTCATGTACTCCCGTAGTACCTGCAAGAGGCAAAATAAAAGAGGTAAGCTGTCCAGCAGCGCCCTGTTGGACCTCCTCCTGCTCCTGCTGCTCCTCCATGCCTGCTCACCTCTGTAGGACTGACTCCTCATCAAAAGTCACATCCTAACTAATGATGACCTTTTTTTTCCAAGGGATCCCACAGCCTATATCCCTTGACTCCTCGCGGATAGCCTAGAAACACCGTCTTGCGTGATCTTGCGTCTAGCTTGCTCCACTCACTAGCTCCAATGTGCACATAGGCCGTGCACCCAAATACCCGTAGATGGCCCAGCCCAACTGTCCTCCCAGACCACACCTCCTCTGGAAGCCTACCATCCAACCTAGTGTGAGGTGACCGATTGACCAAGTAACCGGCTGCGTCAATTGTGTCAACCCAGAATGCCTTTGGAAGCCCTGCCTGCAGCCTCATGCATCGTGCCTTTTCCAAAAGTGTTTTGTTCATCCTCTCGGCCACCCCATTCTGCTGTGGAGTCTCCTTAACTGAGAAGTATCGCCTGATCCCCTCATCACAATAGTCTGGAACTCTCTGCTGGTGTACTCCCCGTCATTGTCTGACCTCAGACACTTCACGCTCCTCCCCTGCTCCTTCTCCATCTCAGCTCT
This sequence comes from Elaeis guineensis, assembly GCF_000442705.2. Taxonomy (NCBI): domain Eukaryota; kingdom Viridiplantae; phylum Streptophyta; class Magnoliopsida; order Arecales; family Arecaceae; genus Elaeis; species Elaeis guineensis. Next base: position 65,752,517 of record NC_026000.2, read on the forward strand.
CCAGATTTTGAACTTGGTGAAGACCTCTGACTTCTCTATCATGAAGTAAATCCACAGTTTCCTTGAGAAATCATCAATCAGGGTCATGAAGTATCTGGCCCCATTCCTAGCTAAAACTAGGGCTGGTCCCCACACATCCGTGTGTACTAACTCCAAAGGGGCTGCACTGCGGGCTGTATTGATGGTGAACTGAACTCTTCTCTGCTTTCCCATCTGGTAAGGCTCATAGATTTTTCTGTAGCACCATCCTCCAGATCAGAGATGAGTTTCTCCTGCTCAACTCCCTCAGCCCTCTGTCACCCATGTGGCCTAGGCGGTTGTGCCACATCCTGTAAGCCCCCTGCTGGTCCTATGCTGCAGCTGCTACATCAAACTCTCCGATCACCACAGATCTCTCCATGCGATAGAGGTTATTATCCAACCTCCTGCCTCTCATCACTACCATAGCTCCATTGGAGATGTTCAGTACTCGCTTCTAGCCTACTGCTGGCTGTACCACTGCCTCAAGTAGCCTAGTGACACCAGATTCTTTTCCAGCTCGGGATTTGCTTTACATTTGTCAATGTCTCACAATCCCATCAAACATTCTCACCCTGACTGTCTCTATCCCAGCCACCTTGCAAAAATGATTATCGCCTAGAGTCACTGATCCCTCATCTGTCTTGGTGTATATCGCAAACCAAGACCTGTGTGGTGTGTAGTGATGTGAACACGCAGAGTCTAGTGTCCACTCCTCTGTGTAATGTCTGTGACCATTTGATACCACAAGTAGATCATCCTCCACCTGCTGCCCAGCAACTGCACTCACTGATTCTGAGCCACTTCTTTCTCCCTTCTTGCTCTTCCATAGTGGACATTCTCGCTTGAAGTGCCCGACTCGTTGCACTTGAAGCATTTCATCTCTTTCTTTCCCTTCCTGGACTTGGACCGCCCCCTAGACTTGCTTCTGCCTCTGCCTGTCCTCTCCCCTACTGTCAAACTCTCCTGGGGAGCCCGATCTCTGGTCAACTTTTCCCTCTGCTCATTAGACCTCAGCACCGAGACCATGTCCTCATACTCCAGAGTCTCCTTGCCGTAGAGCAGTGTAGTCACCAAAGAGTCATATGAACCTGGAAGCGAACACAAAAGCAACAGGGACTTGTCCTCCTCATCCAGCTTCACCCCGATATTCATCAACTCCGTGCACAACTGGTCGAACCTCTGAATGTGGCTAATCACATCAGATCCCTCCTGCATCCGAAGACTGTACAACCTCTTCTTCAGCATCAGCTTGTTGCACATATTCTTCCCCATATACATGGTGTGCAACTTCGACCAAAGGCCTTCGAGGTCTTTTCTTCCAGCACCGAATACAATACCGCATCTGCTAAACATCCCTGATCATCGAGCATGCTTTCTTCTCCAACGATGCCCACTGTCTATCTGTCATTCCTTCAGGCTTCTCATTAAAAGCCTGATCCAGATCTACTTGCACCAGAAGATCCTCCACCCAATTTTCCACATGGAAAAATTCTTCTTACCATCAAACTTCTCGAACTCAACCTTCATATTGCTGCCCATGACTAGATCCAAGCCAAACAAGCAATATAAAATCAAGAAGTATAGAATATACCTTGATGGTACCTTGCTAAAAATTTTCAGCACTTGGGATCTTCAACTTCTCGTGCTTGGAACGCTTCCTCACCATCGTGGCTCTGATACCAACTATTGGAGCATGATCCCGCTCCTCCCACAGATCTTTGGTGTAGCGGAACAGCAACGAATAGATCTGGAGACTTCTGGGCACGATCCAAGGCCCTTCACGAAATCAGTCTGGTTGCTGTCTTCTTCGTCAGCCTTTCTTTCCAGATGAAGAATGCCTCTGAAATCACCTCTAAAAAATCCAAGATCTGGTACCCAACCAGATCAGACCTGAACGAGGTCTTTCAATTTGTAGATCTCAAATTGGGGCATTCTAGATAGGGAAAAAGGTAGATGAAGACAGACCTTGCAGATCTGTCCTGCTGCAGCTTTCTTGTAGATCTGTTGATGGAGATCTCACCCGTGCCTCAAACGACCTCAGATCAACTCCAGATCTGAGAGAATTTGTACCAACCTCTTCTCAAGAGATTTCAGATCTGAACCTAGTGTTTGGGTGACTGCAAGAGAGGAGGGGAGCAATCTGGTTGGCGGCTGCAAGGAGGAAGGGGCTAGCGCCTCCCTTCTTTCTTTCCTTATCTGGACCTGGCGGCAAGAAACCCTAGGGTTTCTTGCTCCTGGGGCATGGAGGATGACTGGAGAGAGAGGGAGAAGAGAGAGAGAGAGACTTGGGAGAAAGAGTCGTCTATTACTTGGCTTAATCAAACCTATACAAGTACATGTATATATAAACACAGGGTCAAGTGACCCAAACCCAAAACTCCCTTGACCAACTCTATGGGAGATTAGGTTAACCCAAGCCCATATACACCCATGACTCGACCTAATCTCACCTATCCTGGGCCCAGACCTGGCCCATAAAGAGTTGGTCCCTTGAGGCCCACATGACCTAGACCTCAAGAACCCGAAAGGCCCATAGCCTTTCAACCTAGGGCCCAACTAACCCTAGAGCCTCCATGAAGCCCTCATGAATGATGGACCTTGGCCTTAGCCTTGGTCCCCTGGACCTTGGGCACACCACCTGGATCATAACAGTTCCTCCATGGGCATTTGGAGGAAGGATTTACATGGAGCAGCCACCCAGTTTCAGGGATCCAAGATCAGAGGAAAAGGTTTGTTTGTTGCAAAGTCACTGTACGGGCTGAGGCAATCGCCGAGGCAATGGTACAAGTGGTTCGACTCCTATGTGCGCAGCATTGGACTTTCCAGGTGCGAGTATGATCCCTGTGTTTATGTTCAGTCTCTTGAGGATGGTTTTAGGGTGTTCCTACTCTTGTATGTGGATGACATACTTATAGCATGCAAGAGTAGGAAGGTTGTGCAGGATCTGAAGGCATCCTTATCTCGAGAGTTTGAGATGAAGGATTTGGGCCCTGCAAAGAAGATTCTAGGCATGGAGATTTTCAAAGACCGAGCCCAGAGGGTGCTGCATCTATCTCAGGGGGCTACATATAGAAGGTCTTAGAGAGGTTCGGGATGAAGGGAGCAAAGCCGGCAGAGCTGCACTTGCCGGTCACTTCAGACTCTCGAAGACCATGGCGCCATAGACTGAGGTGGAGGCTCAGGAGATGGAGACAGTTCCTTATGCTTCAGGAGTTGAGAGCTTGATGTATGCGATGGTCTGTTGTAGGCCAACATCGCTCATGCAGTGAGTCAGGTTAGCAGGTTCATGGTGCAGCCTGGTAGGGAGCACTGGAGAGCTCTGAAGTGGATATTCAGATACCTGGCAGGTTTAGTTGGAGTTGGCATCTACTACAGATAGCGAGGAGGTGCAGTGGGATACTCTGACATGTCCAGGGAGGCTCAGGGGCTGATTGATGGTTATGTAGATGCAGATTTCGATGGAGATGTGGATACCCGGAGGTCTACGACAGGCTTCATCTTTAGCCTATATGGAGGTCCTATTTCTTGGAGATCGATTTTGCAGCCTATCATGGCCCTATCCACTATAGAGGTGGAGTACATTGGGCTGACAGAAGCAACTAAGGAGGCAATTTGGCTGAAGAGTTTGTTGACGGAGATGGGCCTTACTCAGGAGGCCATTAGAGTGCACTGTGATAGCCAGAGTGTACTTCTATTAGCACAGAACTCAGTCTATCATGCAAGGACAAAGCACATCAACATTCGGTATCATCGATCAGGGAGCTTGTGGAGGATGGCGAGGTGGAGCTGGTAAAGGTACACACCAAGGAGAACCCAGCTAATGCACTTACGAAGGTACTTCCATGGGACAACTTTCAGAGATGTGTTGAGCTGATTCGGCTGATGGACAGAGTGGAGCTGGTTGAGGCCTTGGGACACCAAGGTGTAGATTGTTGTGATCCAGGTGGTCTACCCAAGGCCCAGGGACCAAGGCTAAGGCCAAGGTCCATCATTTATGAGGGCTTCATGGAGGCTCTAGGGCTAGTTGGGCCCTAGGTTGAAAGGCTGTGGGCCTTTCAGGTTCTTGAGGTCTAGGTTATGTGGGCCTCAAGGGACCAACTCTTTATGGGTCAAGTCTGGGCCCAGGATAGGTGAGATTAGGTCGAGTCATGGGTGTACATGGGCTTGGTTAACCTAATCTCCCATAGAGTTGGTCAAGGGAGTTTTGGGTTTGGGTCACTTGACCCTGTGTTTATATATACATGTACTTGTATAGGTTTGATTAAGTCAAGAAAATATAGAACTCTTTCTCCCAAGTCTCTCTCTCTCTTCTCCCTCTCTCTCCAGCCATCCTCCATGCCCCAGGAGCAAGAAACCCTAGGGTTTCTTATCGCCAGGTCCCTAAAAGGAATGAAAAGCAAGGAGGCGCTAGCCCCTTCCCCTGTAGCCGCCGACTCTCTCTCTTCTCCCTCTCTTGCAGTCACCCAAACACCAGATCCAGGACCTAGAATCTTTGAGAAGAGGTTGGTACAAGTCCCTCTCAGATCTGGAGTTGATCTGAGTCATTTGAGGTGTGGGTGAGATCTCCATCAACAGATCTACAGGAAGGCTGCAGCAGGACAGATCTGCAAGGTCTGTCTCCATCTACCTTCTTCTCCATCTAGAATATCCCGATTGAGATCTATGAATTGAAAGACCTTGGTCCAGGCCTGATCTAGTTGGATACCAGATCTTGGATTTTTTAGAGGTGATTTTAGAGGCATTCTTCATCTGGAACGAAAGGCTGACGAAGAAGACAACAACCAGGCTGATTTTGTCAAGGGCCTTCGATTGAGTCCAGAAGTCTCCAATCTATTCGTTGCTGGTTCCACTACACCCAAGGTCCATGGGAGGAGCCAGGATCGTGCTCCAATAGTTTAGAGAAAAACTGGTTATGAACCTACCCATAGATGCACATGGGTTGACCAACCAAAGTTGGGCTCGTGTGTAGTCTGTGTGGATTCTAGTACCGACTAAGGAATTAAAGTAATTTTTTGAATTGGAGGTTGAGGCTACCAGTTCGTAAAAATACTAGAAAAAATTTTAGACTAAAGTCCAAGTCTTTAGTATTAATAATTTATATACTAATAGAGTTCTGATTTTCTTTATGCAGCTATGGCCACTACCCTGTCGCTTCGGTCATTATTAGATAATGATAAGCTCATGGATCTAATTTCAATAGCTGGTATCAAAAATTAAAAATTATCCTTGAGCATGAGTGGATCCTTTATGTAGTAATGAATCCGACACCCGAGGAGCCAGCTCCGAATGCTAGAGGGATGGTCCGAGACACTTACCAGAAGTGGCTCAACGACTGCACCACCGTTCGGTGCATAATGCCGGCGGTAATGAATGATGAGTTTAGCCGTAGGATCGAGAATGCCCAGCCGTAGGAGATGCTTCAAATGTTGAACAACTCCTTTGGCACGCTGATGACATTGAAAGGCACAAAACTAGTTGTGCCATTTTTAATGCTCGGATGAGGGATGGGGCCTCAGTCACCGATCATGTATTGTACATGATCGAAATGATTGAGCGCCTAAGTAAACTGGGCTTTCCCTTGCACGAGCAGCTCAGTAAGGATGCGATCCTTAATTCTTTGCCCAAGTCCTTCCTCCTCTTCCTTACTCATTTTGAATGACAAAGCCTGCAGTGAACTACCACGGCTTGTTGGGGTTGCTGCAAATTTTGAGAAGGACCACCAGCTCCAAAAGGAGTCGGTGAATGTTGTGGGAGGGTCTTCTTCTGATCGTCGACCCTTCAAGAAAGGAAAGAAGAACAAGAAGAAGAAGAATAAGAAGGTGCAGTCGCATGCTGGGACATCTCACAGGGTCAGACCAAGAAGTGCAAGCCCGACCAGAGCCAGGCGAAGTACTTCTTTTGCAAGAAGCAGGGGCACTGGAAGAGAACTATCCTCTATACATTGCCTCCATGGACCCGAACAAGCCAAGAAGAAGCAAGGTAATTATATGATAACACCTTGCAATTTTTTTATTTGTGATACTACTGCCTGGGTATTAGATACCGAAGCCCTTATCATATTTGCAATTCGATGCAGGGTCTACAGGTCAGTAGGAGATTTGATGATGGCGAGAGGTTCCTAAACATTGAAGATGGAAGCAAAGTTTCAGTTCTAGCTTTAGGAATCATGAACCTTGTAATCAATTCTCGTAATGTAATTCTGAGTGAATGTCACTATTGTCCAAGTTTTTTATTAAATATTATTCTGTAGGCCTTTTGGCCATGTACGGTTATGAATTTTTAATAAAAAAAAATATTTGCAATATCATTTTGAATGGTGTTATAATATTTGTTGGATAACTAAATAATAGAATTTACTTACTATCACAGCCTGTTAATATGGTTCAAACCTTCGGTAAACCCCTAGAATAGATAATGTGTCAAAAGTCTACCTTTGGCACTGTAGGCTAGGTCATATTAATAAGAATATGATAAATAGGTTGGCTCAAGAAGGAATTCTTGAAGTCGGTGATTGTGAATCACTTCCAACCTGTGAGTCCTGTCTTCTTGGAAGATGACCAAGTTACCTTTTACTGGAAAAGGTGAGAGAGCCAGTGAACTCTTGGGTCTGGTACATTCTGATGTATGTGGACCCATGATCTCAAGTGCAAGAGATGGATATTTCTACTTCATAACCTTCACAGACGACCTATCGAGGTATGGGTATGTCTACTTAATGAAGCATAAGTCGGAGTCGTTTGAAATATTCAAACTATTCTGAAATGAGGTAGAAAATCAAACTGGAAGTGCATTAAAACTCTTCGATCTGATCGAGAAGATAAATACCTTTTCAATGATTTTCTGACATATCTTGGGGAGAATGAAATTCTCTCTCAGTGGACTCCTCCTGGAACACCACAGCATAATGGTGTGTCTGAAAGGAGGAATCGGACCTTGTTGGACATGGTTCGATCCATGATGGGGTTTGCTGGTCTGCCGATCTTCCTCTGGGGATATGCGCTCAAATCGGCTTGTTACCTTCTAAATAGGGTTTCGAGTAACCAAAATGCCATATGAGATATGGATACGACGTAAGCCAGTACTCTCGCACCTTAGGGTTTAGGGGTGTCCGATTTATGTTAAACGTTTAATTACGGACAAGCTTAGACTTAGGTCTGACAAGTGTAATTTCATAGGGTACCCAAAAGAGACCAAAGGATATTATTTCTACCTAGCTGATGAGCAAAAGGTATTTGTCAGCCTTAAGGCAAACTTTTTAGAAAAGGAGTTCCTCGGTGAAGGGACTGTTGCCTCTAAGGTCAAACTTGAGGAAGTTCGACAGGTGGAAAAACTGACACAAGTTGCGAACCTGAACCAAATTTGGTTAGATCAAATCGGAGCCCATTGTTCCTGCACCCTTAAGGCAGTCTGGTAGAGTACCACGTCAACCAGACAGATACTATGGTTTCTTGGTCCGGGACGGGATCCTGTCGAACTTGATAAAAATGATGAGGATCCGATCATCTACTGGATGCAATGCAGAGACCTGACTTTGAGAAATGGCTAGAGGCCATGAAATCCGAAATGGAGTTCATGAAGGTCAACGATGTGCGGACATTGGTTGACCCACCTGAAGGAGTAAAACCCATAGGTTGTAAGTGGGTCTTCAAGAGGAAGAGGGGCACAGATGGAAAGGTGGAGACCTATAAAGCCCGTCTGGTTGTCAAGGGATATCGTCAGCATTATGGTATAGACTATGACGAGATGTTTTCTCTGTGGCAATGCTCAAATTCATTCGGATTATGCTTGCGATAGCTGTCCATCTAGACTATGAAATCTGGCAGATGGATGTGAAGACAGCTTTTCTAAATGGAGAGCTGGACGAAGAGATGTATATGATACAACCTGAAGGATTCACATCCACAGATGAGTCTAAGGTGTGCAAGCTACAGAGGTCCATTTATGGACTTAAGCAGGCATCCCGAAGTTGGAACATACATTTTGATAGGACAATCAAGACGTATGGCTTCATTAAGAACGGAGAAGAGCCCTGCATTTATAAGTGGGCTAATAGTCCAGTAGTAGTATTTCTTGTATTGTATGTGGATGACATTCTCTTAATCAGGAATGATGTCCCTACATTACAGGGAATAAAGATTTGCTGTCGTCACAATTCTCCATGAAGGATCTGGGAGAAGCTTCCTACATCCTAGGGATGAAGATCTATAGGGATAGATCTAAAAGGCTGCTTGGCTTATCCCAGTCCACATACATTGATACTATGCTGAAGAGGTTTAGCATGGAGAATTTCAAGAAAGGCTATCTATCGATAGGCCATGGAATTTCTCTCTCGAAGAGAGATTGTCCGACAATACCTCAAGAGAGAGAGCGTATGGATAGAATTTCATATACTTCGATAATGGGATCTATCATGTATGCCATGACATGTACACGACCAGATGTGGCATACTCACTAGGGATAGTGAGTAGATACCAATCTAATCTAGGAGAGAATCACTGGAAGGTTGTTAAAATCATCCTGAAGTATTTAAGAAATACTAAGGACCAGTGGCTTGTTTATGATGAATCGGACTTGAGACTTATAAGATTTACAGACTCTAGTTTTCAGTCTGATCACGATGACAGCAAGAGTGTGTCAGAATTTATTTTTACACTTAATGGTGGAGCTGTCTGCTGAAAAAGTTCCAAGCAGCACACTGTGGCTGATTCAGTTTGCGAGGCAGAGTATGTTGTTGCATCAGATGCTGCCAAAGAAGTAGTGTGGCTGAGAAAATTCATCACGAGTTTGGAGTAGCACCCTCCCTTGTTGGTCCAGTTCTGCTCTACTGTGACAGCTCTAGAGCCATTGCTCAGGCGAAAGAACCAAAGGCACACCAGCAGATGAAGCATATTCTGCATCGCTACTATCTCACCTGAGAAATCGTGGATCGAGGTGATGTCGACCTTCAGAAGATCGATGGGAAGGAGAACCTGGCTGACCCATTCACTAAAGCCATTGCAGTGAAGGAGTTCAACGACTTCAAGTCGAAGATGGATATTAGATACTGCATCGATTGGCTTTAGGCCAAGTGGGAGATTGTTGGGAATAGTGTCCCAAAGTCAATCGTCAGTCTGTTGACGGTTGTGCTTATTCTTGTATTAGTATATGAATTATAAATAAATAAAAATTATTTTGACATTTTCATCACAAATTATTTCATCTTCTAATGAACTCCTGTGTTGTGGTGAAGTTCTTAGGACTATTTAGACTCGACAAAGGAGGATTTATCGTTTAGTCCTTAAACCTGTTCGTGACCAAATGATACATTATTACCAAGGACAACAATGTTTATCAAGCATAGGTCATTGTGTGCCATATGGGTTGGTTGTCCTCTTAACCAAGGAGTGTGGAGACACTGGTATGGCATACAGGTGAGATGTAAGGGTACATCTGCACTGAACGTGACCGACTCTGGAGCTATTTCTACTGTCAAGATTTGCTCCGATGGGATATGGGTATAACTGTCCCTCCGACCTGAGACCGCCATGGTGACTTGCAAGCAACTCACTATACTTAGGCACTGGACTACCTGAATTTCTAATTCAGTGACGGAAGGATGCTGGGTGTAGTCAAGTACTTGACTTGTCGGTGCGTGTGTCAAGATGAGATTGACCACTCCAGTTCAGGAGCTATGTACAGTCATGTTTCAATTTAGCAAAATCTTGGCTAGGGTAGTCCTAGTGAGGAGTCACAGGACTGTTTGAATTGAGCACGATTCGGATGATCTAATCAGGGTTGACAGTTTAACCCTGAGTCATCCTAAACACAGGGGTCAAAAGGGATGAATTATACAGTAACCATATTCACGTAGGTTCTGAGTGTTGTGATTGTGACTATTTGACCTATCTGGACATCGGATACCATTGCTAGATGGTCACTTCGATTAGTACAGGAATTGGTTCCTGTGCTACCGGCTTAGGTTCGAACCTGCGGGGTCACACACATTAGAGGTTCCTATCTGATCTGATGGCTGATGAAGAGTCTTAATGCTCATGGACTATGAGTCTTATGTGTCTGAGACTCTGTGATCGAGAATCAAGATTCTCTGATCATGAGTTCCACATATTTTGGGTACTGGGGTCAAGAGTCTCACTGGTTTGGGACTCTTCGATCAAGGTTTCATATCGACGGACTTTGATACCCGATTGCCCATCGAATTTGGACTTAGTATTTATGAGAGGTTTAATTAGTGATTTGATCACTAATTAACTCAATTTGATTGAGTAATTATTTTTGGATCAAGTTCAATTGAATTGGATTCAGTTGGGTTTGATCCGATTAGGTTAAGAGTTGACCTAATCATCAAGATGGATTGGTCCCTGATTTCATCAGGGGTTGAGCTTAGTCAATTCCTGATTTGATTAGAATTTTATTGAGCCTAATTAAGCCTAATTAAGTTGGGTTTAAATTAGTATAATTGGGCCTAGCTTATTTTAATTAAATTGGTTCAATTAGGTTAGTTTAAAATGAGAAACCACCTTGACCCAAACTCCCTGCACCACCTGATATCTCTACGCCCATTTGAATTCACGAGAAGCAACTTCTCATGAATTTTCTCTCATGCAAAGCCCTTTCCACACCCCACATTTGTGCACCATATAGGTGGATACGGATGGTTGGTTGGCCATTCAAATTCAAAAGAAACTTTGAATTTGAATGAGCAACCAATCCATGCGCCTTGTCCTTATCCTCTTTAGCGCCCCATATCTTACACGAGAAAGAGTTTCTCATGAAACCTTTCCATGCACAAAGTAGCCACACACCTTCTCTTCTCACGCCCAAGTGGATAGGGATGAGTTGGTTTGCATTTGAATTCAAATTTGATTTAAATTTAAATGTGTAACCACTTATCTTTATCCTCTCATGCGGATAAGACACATTCTACGTTGTTTTAAAAAGAGGAGAAGGATGGGGCGTGCGTAGAATTTTTAGGAGAGAAAACCTGGGGCATGAGGAAGCCTTGTGCATAAGGTGAAGGTCCAAAACCTTTCGAGAGAAAAAGAAAAAAAAAGAAAAGAAAAGTGGGCATAGAGTTTTCAGTGAGTTCTCTAGGGTTTCAGCCCGGGGTTCGGGAAGTGAGAAGGTGAGCTATGAGTGTCGTGAGCCCACCAAATTTTAGGGAGAGCTTCATCAGTCTCTCAAGAATACTTGTTGATGATCCAAAATATTTGAGGAGTCGGCAGACATCGATCAAAGGAGTTCGATCAGCATCGGCCGTCGAAAGGGCTCTACAATGAGCTAGCACTCGTGAGGAGCCGATCAAACTGAGAGCTTCGTGTGGATGATCCGCAGAGGCCAGACATGCTGTGTGGCTGCATTGCAATGATCAGATCCTCTCGACGATGATCAGATTGCAGTGATCGACTATCCATACAAAGGTATTGTGTTCTGGACACAGAACAGTAAATTGTTTACTGTTCAAATTTGAATTTCAAATTTAAATGCATGCATGCTATATATCATATTTAGATCTTAGTGTAAGGTAAAAATATATTAATTAATTAGATTAATTAATAATTTTTACTATAAAATAGTGATTTGGAAAAAGTTTTAAAATTATCATTTTACCCCTGCACTAAAAATTTTACTTTAATAGAAGCCGTTGGAACCTATCCTCTTCGATTACCATCAGAGTTTAGATTAGATTTAAAGATTATTATTTTATACCTGTAGCTAGTCAGAATTTAATTTTCGTATCTGTGCTAGCATAGGAGGGATTTGATTTTAATTTTAATAAAAACTTTTGTTTCATTTATTTATAAAATAAATTGATTGCATGCGGTCTTTTAATTGACAGTCTTTATCACTTACATGTTGATGCGAATGTGAATATAAATGAGTAAGTAGTGAGCACCATAAATCAAAAGAGATCCAGAGATGAAATTAATCAAAAATATTTGTGACACCTTTGGCTTGGGTATGTTGGAGAGGACAGGATAAATAAACTGAAAAAGAATGGGATCCTTGGCTCTTTTGATTCTAAGTCATCCCCAGCTTATGAATCTTGCCTTCAAGAAAAAATTATCAAGTTGCCCTTTGTAGGACATGGGAAAAGGGCCACTGAGATACTTGCCTTAGTATACACTGGTGTGTGTGAGCTATTTGATGTGCAGGTCAGGGATAGTTATAGCTACTTCATTACTTTTACCGATGATCTGTCACGATATGGGTATGTGTTTCTGATGAAACATAAGTCTGAAATTTTTAAAAAGTTTAAAGTATTTAGAAGTGAAGTAGAGAAACAAATAGGCAAACCCATTAAAGTTCTTCGATCTAATCAAGGAGGTGAATACTTTAGTCAAAAATTTTTAAGATATCTTAAGGACAACGGCATAGTCTCTCAATAGACTCCTCCTGAAACAACTCAACTCAATGGGATATTCGAAAGGAGGAATAAGATCCTATTAGATATGGTTAGGTTCATGATGAGCTTCACTGATTTATCCTTATATCTTTGGGGATATACCTTATTGACTACAATATATCTATTAAATAGGGCTCCTTCTAAATCTATTTCTACCATACCATATAAGATATGACATGGTAAGAAGTCGAGTCTAGGTTATCTGAAGACTTGAAGATGTCTAGCCTATGTGAAAAAATAGATAGCTAATAAATTAGAAGACAGATCTATTATAGCTCATTTTATAGAGTATCTAAAAGAATCCATTGGATACTACTTCTAACTTTCATATGATCACAATGTGATTGTGAGATAACATGTCATATTCTTAGAAAAATAGTTTATCTAGGATGATGGCAGTGGAAGGTTAATTGAGTTCGAAGAGAAAATATCTGAAGAGCAATGAGCTATAGATCTTCAGAAACTCATTATTCATGAGTCAGTAGTAGATGTTCCTCTACCACCTTATAGATCTAGCAGGATCTTCCATCCTCTTGAAAGGTATATAGGTATGTTTACAGAGGATATAGAAAAAATATTTCTTATGAGAGATAAGGGTCGTAGAGATGATCCAAATATCTTTGACGAGGTGATGTCTGACATCGATTCTAAGAAATGGTTAAATGTAATGAAGTCAGAAATTGACTCGATGTACTCGAATCAAGTATGGATATTAGTGGATCCACCTGAGGCTATAGTATCCATTGGATGTAAATAGATCTACAAAAAAAAATAGAAGCAGATGGTAAGGTAAAGATCTATAAAACTAGGCTTGTAGCAAAAGATTATAGTCAGCATGAAGGCATTGACTATCAGAAAATCTTTTTATTTGTAGCTATGCTGAAATCCATCTACACTCTACTTGTTATTGCAACTTATTATGATTATAAAATCTAACAGATGGATATAAAAATTACTTTTCTAAATAGATATCTTGAGGAAAATATCTATATAGAGCAGCCTTTGGATTTTATATCTAGTGATGGTGATCACTGAGTCTACAAGCTATAAAGGTTTATATACAAATCGTTTAATTTCATCAAAAAATAAGAAGAAACCTTATGTACATAAAAGGGTCAGTGAGAGTGCAATAATATTTTTTGTATTGTATATAGATGATATCCTCCTAATTGAAAATGATATTCCCATGCTAATCTCGATCAAAAGATGGTTACCTAAAGAATTCTCTATAAACTACCTAGGAGAAGCATTCTATATTCTTGGAATAAAGGTCTATAGGAATAGATCTAAAAGGATGCTAAGCCTATCACAAAAATTGTATATAGAGAAATTACTGAAGAGGTTCAGCATGAAAAACTCTAAAAAGGAACTTCTATCCCTAAGGCATGGTATTCATCTTTTCAAGATGATGTGTCCGACTACATCTAAGAAAGGTCAACACATGAGTAGGATTCCTTATGCCTTAGACATAAGAAGCCTCATGTATGCCATACTGTGTACTTGACCTGAAATTATCCTTACTGTGAGTGTCACGAACAAATATCAGTCAAATCTAGATAAGGAGTATTGGATAGCTGTGAAGAACATCCTTAAGTACTTGAGAAAAACTAAAGATTTATTCTTGATTTTTGGAAGAGGGTCTGAGTTGCGAGTCGAGAGTTTTACAAATTCAGACTTTATGTTTGATCTTGATGATAGAAAGTCTACATCAGGATATGTATTTGTATGTAATGGTGGCACAGTCAGTTGAAAGAGTTTCAAGCAATCCATTATAGTAGATTTAACTATAGAAGCTGAATATGCTGCTTCGATGCTGTAAAGGAAGGCTTTTGGTTTAAAAAGTTTATTGTAGAGCTTGAGGTAATGACATCGGATGCCATACCACTATATTACGATAATAATGGAGCCATAGCACTTATAAAGAGCAAGATCTTATCAAAAATCCAAGCACATCGAGCAGCAATTTTACAACATACGCGACTACCTCGAAAGAAAATATGTCAAGGTATGAAGAGTAAACTCCACAACAATGTGGCAGACCCATTGATAGAGCAATTGAACCAGCCAAGATGAAAATCCATTTTGAAAAGATGAGACTTAAATTAGTGGCCAATTGGCTTTAGTCCAAGTAGAAGATTGTTAGATGTATGTCCTACAAGCCAACATGACTGGCATATTATAATACTCTAGGACATAATTTTATACTTAAAATATTGATTTGATCAATAAAAAGATAAATTTTATTTTTATTTAAGTGTGATGTGTCCTTGAATCATTCATAAAATTGATGCTTATAATATATATTTTCAAGGTGTTGAGAATTAGAGACATGTATAAGTAATTTTTGAATCGCTCTCGATCATAATATTGTCATGAGGATGGTAATCGATTCAAATAGATCGGTGCATAGATCGCTTCCTTCGAGGTAGATGAGTCTCTAATCTACAGTGTAAAGACACTGAGCAGCAAGTGCAGGTAGTTGCTAGAGAACAACTAGTATTGAGCATGACCATACGAGAGATCACATAGATTTCTATTCAATCGATAGTGATCATCTCGATACTGTAGTTATGTGAATGATCTTTTGACCTATGATGGCATGATTGCTCACAGTGAGGCTACCAAAGTTTGATTGTATAGAAATATGGCCTCTTTGAGTCCTTGTAGTGTATGTTAATGATAGTTGGTCCACTGTAAGAGCAGGATGTGTATCTAAATGAAATCTATCGATCTTGATAGAAAGAAGTAGTCCTATAAAATTTGAAAGACTAAGTCTGTAAGTCTGTAGCCACAACAATGTGATTGATGGAAAAGAGTTTTCATGAGAATCATAATTAAACCTGAGCTAATCGAATCTATCATATGACTGATAATAAGATTTGATGATTTATCTATGACCTGCCATCTAGTCGGGACTCATGATAGAGGGACTAAATCATATGAAAATTATACCTTGAGATTCTTTTTCAGTTCTATTGGATTTCCACTACATACTGCTAGATATCACTGATGGATTGTTAAAGCTCACTAGGGTTGTTTAGAATCGATAATCCTTGTTGAGCTAGAGTGGAATCATTCCAATCTATTAAAAAAATTTTAACGATACTATAATAGAAATCATGGTATATCTCACTATTAGATAGAATTGAACCTGTAGAATTACACAATAAAAGAATTTGATCTGGATTAAACAATTAGGCTTATGAAGTTTTAATTGGGTTAGGAGAAATTCTATTAAGTTCAGGATGACCTCGCTAGCACAAGATTGAACCCAATTCTTTATTTAACTTGGATTGCTTATTTGATAAGAATTAATTTGAGTTAATTATCTGCTATGAACCTAAATGAATTAGATTCATGGGGCTCCAAATGTTGTGTGTCTAGAGTTTTGGATCATGAAAATTAGGGGTCCAATCTCCTAATTGATTCTTTGATTTAATTAGATGGGGTGCCACTTGATTTGATTAAGTGTGGGCATGCCCACTTGAAAGATGGCATGAAAGATATGGGAGAGGTGCACCTCCTCCTCTGGTTGGCATGTGAGAGAGAGCCCTAGAGGGCACCAACCCTTGGTTCACATTGGGCGTGGTCAAAGATGTGGGAAACAAGGAGTCCTAATGCGATTAGGACTCATATTATATGGCCAATTTGATTTTGGTTAGAACTCCAATTGCTCCTCTATTTAAGAGGGCCTCCCCTAAGTATTTTGTATCAGAATTTCAGATTACTCTAAGCCTCCAAATAGCCCCCCAACATCCTCTCTCTTTCTCTAAAAGAATTTTGTCCTACAAGCCAATCGCATATGGAATGCGATAGGATATTTATTATAATTTATCTTTCAAACTCATATAATTGATATTAATATTATTAATAAAATTGATATTTTTGATTCATTATATGCTGCATCTTATTAATTTTAAGATTATAATGAACCCTATAGGTATGGATAATGATTTTAGAACTATGATGAGATCACGTCAGTAAGATCTAAATCCTTGATAGCCCTGATCTAAAATATTTCTAGTCATTAGTACATTGAGTCAGGGATCAATGATACCGATAAGACTATCATGTCCTATGTATGCTCAGAAATGAGGATAGTTGATCTCACAACAACTTGTGTGGTGACACTAATACAAGGTATGGATGCTCATTAAAGAATGAGTTCACTGAATTGACTTGCAAGAGAATAATCAGATGGAGTCTTATTTATATGTCAACTAATAATTCTCTAGTGAGAGTTGTGTAAGTGATCCTTTGACCTGAGGTCACCATGGTCCC
>NC_026000.2:65769322-65820179 GCF_000442705.2 Elaeis guineensis
CTGAGTCATCCTAAACACACAGGGTCAAAAGGGATGAATATACATACAGTAACCATATTCACGTAGGTTCTGAGTGTTGTGATTGTGACTATTTGACCTATCTGGACATCGGATACCATTGCTAGATGGTACTTCGATTAGTAAGGAATTGGTTCCTGTGCTACCGGCTTAGGTTCGAACCTGCGGGGTCACACACATTAGAGGTTCCTATCTGATCTGATGGCTGATGAAGAGTCTTAATGCTCATGGACTATGAGTCTTATGTGTCTGAGACTCTGTGATCGAGAATCAAGATTCTCTGATCATGAGTTCCACATATTTTTGGGTACTGGGGTCAAGAGTCTCACTGGTTTGGGACTCTTCGATCAAGGTTTCATATCGACGGACTTTGATACCCGATTGCCCATCGAATTTGGACTTAGTATTTATGAGAGGTTTAATTAGTGATTTGATCACTAATTAACTCAATTTGATTGAGTAATTATTTTTGGATCAAGTTCAATTGAATTGGATTCAGTTGGGTTTGATCCGATTAGGTTAAGAGTTGACCTAATCATCAAGATGGATTGGTCCCTGATTTCATCAGGGGTTGAGCTTAGTCAATTCCTGATTTGATTAGAATTTTATTGAGCCTAATTAAGCCTAATTAAGTTGGGTTTAAATTAGTATAATTGGGCCTAGCTTATTTTAATTAAATTGGTTCAATTAGGTTAGTTTAAAATGAGAAACCACCTTGACCCAAACTCCCTGCACCACCTGATATCTCTACGCCCATTTGAATTCACGAGAAGCAACTTCTCATGAATTTTCTCTCATGCAAAGCCCTTTCCACACCCCACATTTGTGCACCATATAGGTGGATACGGATGGTTGGTTGGCCATTCAAATTCAAAAGAAACTTTGAATTTGAATGAGCAACCAATCCATGCGCCTTGTCCTTATCCTCTTTAGCGCCCCATATCTTACACGAGAAAGAGTTTCTCATGAAACCTTTCCATGCACAAAGTAGCCACACACCTTCTCTTCTCACGCCCAAGTGGATAGGGATGAGTTGGTTTGCATTTGAATTCAAATTTGATTTAAATTTAAATGTGTAACCACTTATCTTTATCCTCTCATGCGGATAAGACACATTCTACGTTGTTTTAAAAAGAGGAGAAGGATGGGGCGTGCGTAGAATTTTTAGGAGAGAAAACCTGGGGCATGAGGAAGCCTTGTGCATAAGGTGAAGGTCCAAAACCTTTCGAGAGAAAAAGAAAAAAAAAGAAAAGAAAAGTGGGCATAGAGTTTTCAGTGAGTTCTCTAGGGTTTCAGCCCGGGGTTCGGGAAGTGAGAAGGTGAGCTATGAGTGTCGTGAGCCCACCAAATTTTAGGGAGAGCTTCATCAGTCTCTCAAGAATACTTGTTGATGATCCAAATATTTGAGGAGTCGGCAGACATCGATCAAAGGAGTTCGATCAGCATCGGCCGTCGAAAGGGCTCTACAATGAGCTAGCACTCGTGAGGAGCCGATCAAACTGAGAGCTTCGTGTGGATGATCCGCAGAGGCCAGACATGCTGTGTGGCTGCATTGCAATGATCAGATCCTCTCGACGATGATCAGATTGCAGTGATCGACTATCCATACAAAGGTATTGTGTTCTGGACACAGAACAGTAAATTGTTTACTGTTCAAATTTGAATTTCAAATTTAAATGCATGCATGCTATATATCATATTTAGATCTTAGTGTAAGGTAAAAATATATTAATTAATTAGATTAATTAATAATTTTTACTATAAAATAGTGATTTGGAAAAAGTTTTAAAATTATCATTTTACCCCTGCACTAAAAATTTTACTTTAATAGAAGCCGTTGGAACCTATCCTCTTCGATTACCATCAGAGTTTAGATTAGATTTAAAGATTATTATTTTATACCTGTAGCTAGTCAGAATTTATTTTCGTATCTGTGCTAGCATAGGAGGGATTTGATTTTAATTTTAATAAAAACTTTTGTTTCATTTATTTATAAAATAAATTGATTGCATGCGGTCTTTTAATTGACAGTCTTTATCACTTACATGTTGATGCGAATGTGAATATAAAGAGTAAGTAGTGAGCACCATAAATCAAAAGAGATCCAGAGATGAAATTAATCAAAAATATTTGTGACACCTTTGGCTTGGGTATGTTGGAGAGGACAGGATAAATAAACTGAAAAAGAATGGGATCCTTGGCTCTTTTGATTCTAAGTCATCCCCAGCTTATGAATCTTGCCTTTAAGAAAAAATTATCAAGTTGCCCTTTGTAAGACATGGGGAAAGGGCCACTGAGATACTTGCCTTAGTATACACTGGTGTGTGTGAGCTATTTGATGTGCAGGTCAGGGATAGTTATAGCTACTTCATTACTTTTACCGATGATCTGTCACGATATGGGTATGTGTTTCTGATGAAACATAAGTCTGAAATTTTTAAAAAGTTTAAAGCATTTAGAAGTGAAGTAGAGAAACAAATAGGCAAACCCATTAAAGTTCTTCGATCTAATCAAGGAGGTGAATACTTTAGTCAAAAATTTTTAAGATATCTTAAGGACAACGGCATAGTCTCTCAATAGACTCCTCCTGAAACAACTCAACTCAATGGGATATTCGAAAGGAGGAATAAGATCCTATTAGATATGGTTAGGTTCATGATGAGCTTCACTGATTTATCCTTATATCTTTGGGGATATACCTTATTGACTACAATATATCTATTAAATAGGGCTCCTTCTAAATCTATTTCTACATACCATATAAGATATGACATGGTAAGAAGTCGAGTCTAGGTTATCTGAAGACTTGAAGATGTCTAGCCTATGTGAAAAAATAGATAGCTAATAAATTAGAAGACAGATCTATTATAGCTCATTTTATAGAGTATCTAAAAGAATCCATTGGATACTACTTCTAACTTTCATATGATCACAATGTGATTGTGAGATAACATGTCATATTCTTAGAAAAATAGTTTATCTAGGATGATGGCAGTGGAAGGTTAATTGAGTTGAAGAGAAAATATCTGAAGAGCAATGAGCTATAGATCTTCAGAAACTCATTATTCATGAGTCAGTAGTAGATGTTCCTCTACCACCTTATAGATCTAGCAGGATCTTCCATCCTCTTGAAAGGTATATAGGTATGTTTACAGAGGATATAGAAAAAATATTTCTTATGAAGATAAGGGTCGTAGAGATGATCCAAATATCTTTGACGAGGTGATGTCTGACATCGATTCTAAGAAATGGTTAAATGTAATGAAGTCAGAAATTGACTCGATGTACTCGAATCAAGTATGGATATTAGTGGATCCACCTGAGGCTATAGTATCCATTGGATGTAAATAGATCTACAAAAAAAAATAGAAGCAGATGGTAAGGTAAAGATCTATAAAACTAGGCTTGTAGCAAAAGATTATAGTCAGCATGAAGGCATTGACTATCAGAAAATCTTTTTATTTGTAGCTATGCTGAAATCCATCTACACTCTACTTGTTATTGCAACTTATTATGATTATAAAATCTAACAGATGGATATAAAAATTACTTTTCTAAATAGATATCTTGAGGAAAATATCTATATAGAGCAGCCTTTGGATTTTATATCTAGTGATGGTGATCACTGAGTCTACAAGCTATAAAGGTTTATATACAAATCGTTTAATTTCATCAAAAAATAAGAAGAAACCTTATGTACATAAAAGGGTCAGTGAGAGTGCAATAATATTTTTTGTATTGTATATAGATGATATCCTCCTAATTGAAAATGATATTCCCATGCTAATCTCGATCAAAAGATGGTTACTAAAGAATTCTCTATAAACTACCTAGGAGAAGCATTCTATATTCTTGGAATAAAGGTCTATAGGAATAGATCTAAAAGGATGCTAAGCCTATCACAAAAATTGTATATAGAGAAATTACTGAAGAGGTTCAGCATGAAAAACTCTAAAAAGGAACTTCTATCCCTAAGGCATGGTATTCATCTTTTCAAGATGATGTGTCCGACTACATCTAAGAAAGGTCAACACATGAGTAGGATTCCTTATGCCTTAGACATAAGAAGCCTCATGTATGCCATACTGTGTACTTGACCTGAAATTATCCTTACTGTGAGTGTCACGAACAAATATCAGTCAAATCTAGATAAGAAGTATTGGATAGCTGTGAAGAACATCTTAAGTACTTGAGAAAAACTAAAGATTTATTCTTGATTTTTGGAAGAGGGTCTGAGTTGCGAGTCGAGAGTTTTACAAATTCAGACTTTATGTTTGATCTTGATGATAGAAAGTCTACATCAGGATATGTATTTGTATGTAATGGTGGCACAGTCAGTTGAAAGAGTTTCAAGCAATCCATTATAGTAGATTTAACTATAGAAGCTGAATATGCTGCTTCGATGCTGTAAAGGAAGGCTTTTGGTTTAAAAAGTTTATTGTAGAGCTTGAGGTAATGACATCGGATGCCATACCACTATATTACGATAATAATGGAGCCATAGCACTTATAAAGAGCAAGATCTTATCAAAAATCCAAGCACATCAAGCAGCAATTTTACAACATACGCGACTACCTCGAAAGAAAATATGTCAAGGTATGAAGAGTAAACTCCACAACAATGTGGCAGACCCATTGATAGAGCAATTGAACCAGCCAAGATGAAAATCCATTTTGAAAAGATGAGACTTAAATTAGTGGCCAATTGGCTTTAGTCCAAGTAGAAGATTGTTAGATGTATGTCCTACAAGCCAACATGACTGGCATATTATAATACTCTAGGACATAATTTTATACTTAAAATATTGATTTGATCAATAAAAAGATAAATTTTATTTTTATTTAAGTGTGATGTGTCCTTGAATCATTCATAAAATTGATGCTTATAATATATATTTTCAAGGTGTTGAGAATTAGAGACATGTATAAGTAATTTTTGAATCGCTCTCGATCATAATATTGTCATGAGGATGGTAATCGATTCAAATAGATCGGTGCATAGATCGCTTCCTTCGAGGTAGATGAGTCTCTAATCTACAGTGTAAAGACACTGAGCAGCAAGTGCAGGTAGTTGCTAGAGAACAACTAGTATTGAGCATGACCATACGAGAGATCACATAGATTTCTATTCAATCGATAGTGATCATCTCGATACTGTAGTTATGTGAATGATCTTTTGACCTATGATGGCATGATTGCTCACAGTGAGGCTACCAAAGTTTGATTGTATAGAAATATGGCCTCTTTGAGTCCTTGTAGTGTATGTTAATGATAGTTGGTCCACTGTAAGAGCAGGATGTGTATCTAAATGAAATCTATCGATCTTGATAGAAAGAAGTAGTCCTATAAAATTTGAAAGACTAAGTCTGTAAGTCTGTGCCACAACAATGTGATTGATGGAAAAGAGTTTTCATGAGAATCATAATTAAACCTGAGCTAATCGAATCTATCATATGACTGATAATAAGATTTGATGATTTATCTATGACCTGCCATCTAGTCGGGACTCATGATAGAGGGACTAAATCATATGAAAATTATACCTTGAGATTCTTTTTCAGTTTATTGGATTTCCACTACATACTGCTAGATATCACTGATGGATTGTTAAAGCTCACTAGGGTTGTTTAGAATCGAAATCCTTGTTGAGCTAGAGTGAATCATTCCAATCTATTAAAAAAATTTTAACGATACTATAATAGAAATCATGGTATATCTCACTATTAGATAGAATTGAACCTGTAGAATTACACAATAAAAGAATTTGATCTGGATTAAACAATTAGGCTTATGAAGTTTTAATTGGGTTAGGAGAAATTCTATTAAGTTCAGGATGACCTCGCTAGCACAAGATTGAACCCAATTCTTTATTTAACTTGGATTGCTTATTTGATAAGAATTAATTTGAGTTAATTATCTGCTATGAACCTAAATGAATTAGATTCATGGGGCTCCAAATGTTGTGTGTCTAGAGTTTTGGATCATGAAAATTAGGGGTCCAATCTCCTAATTGATTCTTTGATTTAATTAGATGGGGTGCCACTTGATTTGATTAAGTGTGGGCATGCCCACTTGAAAGATGGCATGAAAGATATGGGAGAGGTGCACCTCCTCCTCTGGTTGGCATGTGAGAGAGAGCCCTAGAGGGCACCAACCCTTGGTTCACATTGGGCGTGGTCAAAGATGTGGGAAACAAGGAGTCCTAATGCGATTAGGACTCATATTATATGGCCAATTTGATTTTGGTTAGAACTCCAATTGCTCCTCTATTTAAGAGGGCCTCCCTAAGTATTTTGTATCAGAATTTCAGATTACTCTAAGCCTCCAAATAGCCCCCCAACATCCTCTCTCTTTCTCTAAAAGAATTTTGTCCTACAAGCCAATCGCATATGGAATGTGATAGGATATTTATTATAATTTATCTTTCAAACTCATATAATTGATATTAATATTATTAATAAAATTGATATTTTTGATTCATTATATGCTGCATCTTATTAATTTTAAGATTATAATGAACCCTATAGGTATGGATAATGATTTTAGAACTATGATGAGATCACGTCAGTAAGATCTAAATCCTTGATAGCCCTGATCTAAAATATTTCTAGTCTTGTACATTGAGTCAGGGATCAATGATACCGATAAGACTATCATGTCCTATGTATGCTCAGAAATGAGGATAGTTGATCTCACAACAACTTGTGTGGTGACACTAATACAAGGTATGGATGCTCATTAAAGAATGAGTTCACTGAATTGACTTGCAAGAGAATAATCAGATGGAGTCTTATTTATATGTCAACTAATAATTCTCTAGTGAGAGTTGTGTAAGTGATCCTTTGACCTGAGGTCACCATGGTCCCTTATGTACATGGATTCATATTTTGGTTCACTACCTAACTTAATTCTCTGATCTTTGTATGGGATGTTCTGGATATGATAAAGTATGTATGGAGATTGTGAGTGATCAATAAGAGATCAGTCACTCCTAATAAGGGGAGCGAACATCCTATGTCATCTCATAGGATGGTGATTCTGGAAGTCTTTAGCCAAAGCAGGATGATAATTAGAAAAAAATTTCTAATATATCATCAACTGAATCATCTCTTTAGATCGAGATACATAAAGATAAATGATTGGATTTGACATATTTTCATGCCCACAGCTCATCTGAGATGTTGTTTGACTGAAGATTGAATTACACGAAAACTTACCATTGAAGGATATTTTAGTAATTTTTTATCAAAATTTTAAATCTTTTGGATAGTCATGACATGTTGCTAGATATCAATTTTGACTTGTGAACTTAACAAAATTTAAAAGAATTTGATTCTGGAATCAATTTGAAATAGTTAAAGTTGATTGGGACTCTTCGAGTGACCTAATCTCATCGGATTAGGATTACATCGAAAATCTGAGTCTACTGCTGGCTAGATTTAGAGTCCAATGGATCACACACTTTGAGATTTAATTTTGGTCTAATTTAGTTAGAGTTTAATATAAATTCTATGGATTAATTTGATATGCTAGCATATTGTATTAACCCAAGTTTCCAAATTGGTTTGGTTCAAAGTATTTGAGCTAACCTAGACCAGTTGGCTTTGACCTAATGCGATAGGGTCAATTTGGATTGGATTCTTATCCAACTTAGACCAATTTCAAGTGGAGAAGGACTCCTCCATGTTCACTAAAAGCCACACAAAAATATAATTGCCACCCACCTCAAATCAGCATGAGAAATAAAGAGTCCTTCTTAAAGAAGGCTCTTTATTAAACCATTGCCTTAGAATCTAAATCAGAAATCTTATGTTTTGATGCCAAAAATTAATAAAATTTTTATGACATGTAAAGAAGGAAGATTTTTCTACTTTAAGTTTTGAATCATTAAAAATTCACTCAATGAATTTATTTGGCATGTGGAAAGTTGGAGCACCAAAAGTTGGCGCCCCTTCATCCCATATAACGTCCCCTGGTCCCCTATTTATAGGGGATGGCTCAGATGGTGTCTAGCTGAGATTTTTGGTGAACTAGAGAGAAGGGATGTAGAAATCATAAAAAAAAAATTAAAAAAAAATTGAGAAAAAAAGGAGGAGAATTTGAGTGGCAAAAGTTGCTATAAGGGTAGTGAGATTTTCATAAGTATTGCTGGAGTATCCTAGGATTTGGTTTTTCCATATGTTGGAGCCAAAAATTAAATCTTAAGATGTATGACATCTGAAGGATGTCTTCTTGGTGTCATTTGGGTGGTAAGATCAAAAGCATCTGGGCTTGGATACGATCGTGATGCAAGTTAGAAGCCGACAGTGTTCTTGAGAAGACAAGGCTACAGCTGTGCACCGATTGAGAAGGATCTCGACCAACTTTCATGTGGATCACCATTGAAAGACTTCTACCTTGGGGTCTTATGGAGAACATCAACATGCTACTTTTCTATTTTAGTTAAAGTATAATATTCTATCTCTTTGCATGCTTGAATTTACTTTGATCGTGTTCGGCAAGGTGATTCTAAAGTTTTAGGTTTGGCTGATAGTTTTATTTGATAAAGCCATTGATTTGAGTGTTTTAAAAAATTTTAAAAATTATTTTTTACTGCATGGATGAAACTCAATAGTGGTATCAGAGCCATCTTTGTCTGATTCGATCAAACAAGTACAATACAGTAGCTTAGAATTATTCTTGTTCATATCCTGCCAAAAATGTAGCATTATTTTTGCATCGATTCTTTAAACTCAAAAAAATATTTTAAACTTTTTGTGAACCATGATTCTAAATTTTAATTATTAAATTATAAATTTATGATAATTTAGAATTTTATTATCATGGTTGCATGATGATTAAATCGATGTATAGCTAATAAGGGTATTATGCATGCCTAATTAGATTAGAGTATATTATATTATATGAATTTGTTAGTCATATGTTATGACTTTGATTGCACCCTGATATATCTTTTGGCAGGATAATTTGATTGCTATTTTGAATAGTAGAAGCATGCAAATTTGCATAATTTGTAGTATATATTTTATGTGCTTATATAGTTAGGATGTGTCGAGACCAGTTTAAAATCTCTCGTAAAATTATATTAAGTTGTAATGTCGGGATTCACTTTTAAATCAAAAGTCAAATTCTTAAGATCAATTAGTATCGAGGAAAGTGTGAAAGGGAGTTTATTAATTAAGTCTGTATGCTGGCTTGGCCAACTCTGTTGGTGTCTAGAAAAGCTACGGGGAGCCTCTCACCTACTTACCTGGCCAATTTGGTCTTCTTGAATTTCGAACTTAGATTGATTAGTGATGTAGACACTATAAGGGCTTTCCTTCAAACTTGGTTAATAGAGTATGTCAAGATCTTAGTGAGCTTGTTGCGCTATCCACAAGGCTTACTATAGAAATTGACATGATGTTGATCAAGAGCATATTGATGCTTATGATATATTTGAATAGTGTTGCTTTGTTGTGTTATCCACAAGGACAGCATTGTTTAAGTATGACTATATGGGATTGAAGGGTCAACTTAACTAGAACACTATAGTTTGTTGTGCTATCCACAAGAGTATATATGATCTAGAGGCCAGAATGGAAGATGTTAAGAATTATAAAAGTATAATTGGTAAAGAGTTACCTACTCTTCAACTCATGAATACTTATTGTGCTATCCACAAGGTGTTTGTGAGGAATAGAAAACTCAACCCCACTAAGAAATATTAATATATTTTTTGATTTTCATATTTGAGGGCTATGAAGTTCGATAAAATAGTGAGAGACACAATTAGATAAAAGTCCTAGTCTAGTTGTGAATGTCTTCATAAGTTGTCATTGTAGATTAACTACACTTATGGCATCCTCACTGTCCCTTGGAGGTATCCTTGATACTAACAAATTGATCGGATCCAACTATGTCGATTGGTTAAGGAACTTGAGAATTATTCTCACTAGGAGAAAGTCTCCTACATTCTGGATACACCTGCTCTAGTTTCTCTTGGAGAAGATACTTTCGAGGAGGAAAGGGCCACATACAAGATGTAAAAAGATGACAGTGTGACTGTCAAATATATCATGCTTGCCCATGAGCAATGAGCTCCAGAGGCAGCATGAGGACATAGACATTTTCTCTATTTTTCTTAATCTTAAGGAGTTATATGGAAAGCAAAGTTGAACTGCTAGATATGAGATATCAAAGTAGTTGTTCCGTGCCCGTATAACTGAAGGCTCTTCCATACAAAGTATGTCCTAAAGATAATTGATTTGATCACTCATCTGGGACAGCTGAGTTTTACCATGGATGGTGAACTGAGTCAGGATTTGATCCTACAATTTCTTCTTGATTTTTTTCTCAGTTTGTCATTAATTATCATATGAACAAACTGAACATCAGCTTGTCTGAGCTACTGAATATGTTAAAAATAGCAGAGAACCATTTCAAGGGTGAAAAGGCTCTGGTTCTTTATATTGATAAAATCAGCAAGAAGAAGGCAAAGAAGGGTTCTAAGAAAAAATAAACCCTAAGACTGGCATCTTCAAGAAGAAGATGAAGAAGGTCTCCGCCAAAGATACTTGTTATCACTGTGGCAAGGAGGACCACTGGAAGAGAAATTGCAACGAGTATCTTGCAATCGTGAAATCAGCAAATGTTGCTAAAGATTTATATATGATACAAATTAATTTATCATTAAGTACTTCAATATCAGATTCTTGAGTATTGGATACCACCTATGGTTCACACCTTTGCAAATCATTGTAGGATCTAAAGAGAATAAAGAATCTGAATAAAGGTGACTTCGAGCTGTTCGACGCAAGTGGAGAGTCCATTCAAGTCGAAGCCGTAGGAACCAGGGTTTTGAAGTTACCTTCGAAAAAAGTTTTAGAATTAAAGACCTCTTATTACATTTCAAATATTATTAATAATATTAATTCTGTACCATTGTTATTGGAATAAGATTTTGAAATAATTGTAAAAAATAATGGTTGTTCTATATATTTTTTTAATGAATATTATGGAAGTACTTTTATTGATAATAATCTTATGTTTCTTTCACTTAATGATAATGTGCTTCATATTGATAATATGAAGAAAAAAAAGAGAGAGGATGTGAATGTCACATACCTCTGGCACTGCTGACTTAGCCATATAAATGAGTCAAGGATTAACAAGTTATACAAAGATAATTTCTTTGATCCTTATGATTATGAATTATATAAAACTTGTGAATCTTGCCTCATGAAAAAAATGATCAGGATTCTATTTACTAGATATGAAAATCGAGCGAGTGACATTTTAGTCCTTGTATATATAGATGTGTGTGGTCAATGTCGATTCAAACCAGAGATGGATACTCTTACTTCATCACATTTACTGATGATATGTTTAGGTTTGGATATGTGTATTTAATGAAATACAAATCCAAGTCTTTAAAAATTGAAAGAGTATCAAAGAATGATCGAGAAATAAACTAGTAAAAGTATTAAAGCTCTTCGATCGAATCGAGGAGGAGAATACTTGTCTAGTGAGTTTCTCGATTATTTGAAACAAAATGGTATACTCACTCCATGGACACCTCCTTATACTTCATAATTAAATAAAATTATGGAAAAGAAGAATCGCACCTTATTAGATATGGTGTGGTCCATGATGTGTTTCACGAATCTTCCATTATCCTTTTAGGGATACGCCCTCGAGACTGCAGTGTATATTTTAAATAAGTATCTTCAAAATTTATTTCTAGCACTCTATATGAAATATGAAAATGAAAAGATCCAATCTTAAGCATCTTAAGATTTGGGGCTCCCAGCTTATGTAAAAATATTAATGGACATAAGCTAGATGCTAGATCAGAAAAATCCAGGTTTGCAGGTTATCCCAAGGAGAGTATAGGATACTACTTCTATAACCCTACTCAACAAAGGAAGTTTGTTGGTAGACATATCATTTTTTTGGAGAAAGAGTTTATCCAAGAAGAAGGCAGTGGGAGGTCTATTGAACTTGAGAAAGTTCAAAACCTACAATCAATCCAGGATTCACCAGATGGTTCTTAACTAGATGTGCCCATTGTTGAGCACAGCCACTATGCACACCTCCTCTCTGAAGGTCGAGTAGAGTGCGTAGTGTACCACTCACTATGGATTTATCATTGAGAATGACAAACAACCCACATCATTGAGAATGATGAGCCTACGACCTATTCGAAAGCTGTCATAAGTAGTGACTCTGACAAGTGGCTCACTATCATGAAATTTGAAATGGACTCTATGTATGCAACCAAGTTTGGACTTGGTTGATGCACCTGAGGGTGTGACCCCAATAGGCTGCAAATGGGTCTTCTAAAAGGAGATTGGAGCAGATGGCCAGATAGAGACCTATAAGGCTAGGCTTGTGGTAAAAAATTTCAAACAAAAACAAGATATTGATTATGAAAAAATTTTTTGTCGGTAGCCATGCTTAAGTCTATTTGGATAATGCTTGCTATTACAGCATACCATGACTATGAGATCTGACAGATGGATGTCAAGACTACCTTCCTTAATAGAAACCTTGAAGAAGAAGTATATATGACTCAGCAGAGAGATTTATCTCAAGTGGGAGAGCAAATTAGGTATGCAAGCTGAATAGATCCATATATGAATTAAAGTAAGCATCGAGGAGCTGAAACATCTATTTTGATGAGACAGTCAAATTGTTTGACTTCATCAAAAATGTGGATGAACCTTGTGTGTATAAAAAGAGTAGTGGGAGTGCTATTGTCTTCTTGATCTTGTATGTAGATGACATACTGCTCATTGGAAATGATATTTCGATGTTGCAATCGGTCAAGATTTGGCTATCACAAAAGTTTTTCATGAAAAACTTAGGAGAAGCATCCTATATACTTGGTATAAAGATCTATAGGGATAGATCGAAAAGAATGCTAGGCTTGTCCCAATCTAGGTATATTGACCTTATGTTGAAGAGGTTCAATATGGAGGAAAGTAAAAGAGGTTACTTGCCCATAGGTCATGCATACAACTTTCTAAGAAGATGTCTCCTAAGACACCTGAAGAGAGAAATAGAATGATTTTTTTTCTTATGCTTCAACAGTAGAATCAATAATGTATGCTATATTATGCACCAGGCTTGATGTGGCTTATGCTTGGGCATTGTAAGCAAATTTCAGGCTGATCCTAGGGAGGATCATTGGAAAGCTGTGAAAAATATACTCAAGTACTTGAGAAAAACTAGAGATATTTTTCTAATATATGGTGATCTGATTTAAAACTGAAAGGTTATACGATTTGGTTTTTAATCTGATTCGGTGATAGTAAATCGATATCTGGATATGTGTTCACCTTGTATGATGGTGCAGTAAGTTGGAAGAGTTTCAAACAGTAAACTATTGCTGACTTGATCACTGAGGCTAAGTATATTACTGCAAGTGAGGCTACTAAGGAGGCCGTTTAGATGAAAAAATTTATTACAGAGTTAGGTATAGTTCCAAGGATTGAACAACCAGTGCCTCTTTATTGTGATAATACTGAGACAGTTGCTCAAGCCAAAGAACTAAGGTCTCATCATAAATTCAAGCACATCTTAAGATGGTTCCACTATGTTCAGGAGATAGTCGAAAGACGTGATGTGATCGTGGAGCGAATTGACATCAAGAATAATATAGCGGATCCATACACTAAGGTGTTGTCAATGCAGCAGTTTGACTACCACCTTGATAGCATGGGTATCAAGTATAGGGGTGATTGGCTTTAGTGCAAATGGAAGATTGAAAGAATTATGCCCTACAAGCCAATCGCATATGGGATGCGATAGGATATTTATTATAATTTATCTTCCAAACTCATGTAATTGACATTAATATTATTAATAAAATTGATATTTTTGATTTATTATATGCTGCATCTTATTAATTTTAAGATTATAATGAATCCCATAAGTCTGGATAATGATTTTAGGGTCGTGATGAGATCATACCAGTGAGACCTAAATCCTTGATAACCCTGATCTAAAATATTTCTAGTCATTGGTACATTGAGTTGGGGATCAATGATATCGGTAAGACTGGCATGTCCTATGTATGCTCAGAAATGAGGATGGTTGATCTCACAATCACTTATGTGGTGACACTAATACAAGGATATGGGTGCTTATTAGAGAATGAGTTCACTGAATTGACCTATAAGAGAATAATCAGAAGGAGTCTTATTTACATGTCAACTAATAATTCTCTAGTGGGAGTTGTGTAAGTGATCCTTTGACCTAAGGTCACTATGGTACCTTGTGTACTTAGATCCATATTTTGGTTCATGATCTAACTTGATTCTCTGATCTTTGTATAGGGTGTTCTGGATATGGTGAAGTATGCATGAAGATTGTTAGTGATCTATAAGGGATCAGTCACTTCTAATAAGGGAAGCGAACATCTTATGTACTCTCATAGGATGGTGATTCTGGAAGTCTTTGGCCAAAGTAAGGTGATAATTAAAAAAAAATTCTAACATATCATCAACTAAATCATCACCTTCAGATCGAGATACATAAAGATAAGTAATTACGTTTGCTATATTTTCATACCCACAGCTCATCTAGGATATTATTTGACTGAAGGATTGAATTATACGAGAACTTGCCATTGAAGGATATTTTGATAATTTTTTATCAAAATTCTATATCTTTCAGATAGTCATGATATGTTGTTAGACATCAATCTTGACTTATGAGCTTGACAAAAATTGAAAGAATTTGATTCTGAAATCAATTTGGAAGAGTCCAAGTTGATTGGGACTCTTCGGTGACCTAATCTCATCGGATTAGGGTTACATCGAAAGTTCGAGTCTACTGCTGGTTAGATTTGAAATCCAATAGATCACACACTTTAGAATTTGGCATTGATCTAATTTAAGTAGAATTTAATATAAATTCTATGGATTAATTTGATATGCTAGCACATTGTATTAACCCAAGTTCCAAATTGATTTGGTTCAAAGTATTTGAGCTAACCTAGACCAGTTGGCTTTGACCTAATGGGATTGGGTCAATTTGGATTGAATCCTTACCCAACATGAACCAGTTTCAAGTGGAGGACTCCTCCACGTTCACCAAAAGCCATTCAAAAATATAATTGTCGCCCATCTCAAATCAGCATGAGAAATAAAGTGTCCTTCTTAAAGAAGACTCTTTATTAAACGCATTGCCTTAGAAGATAAATTAAAAATCCTATGTTTTAATGCCAAAAATTAATAAAATTTTTATGACATATAGAGAAGGAAGAGTCCTTCTACTCCAAGTATATGAATTACCAAAATTCACTCAATGAATTTATTTGGCATGTGGGAAGTTGGAGCGCCAAAAGTTGGTGCCCCTTCACATCCCCTGGTCCCCTATTTATAGGAGATGCCCCAGATAGGTTCTGACTGAGATTTTTGGATGATCCAAAGAGAAGATCATAAGAAAAAATCTAAAAAAATTTTGAGAAAAAAAGGAGAGAAATTTGAGTGGCAAAATTTGCTACAAGGATAGTAAGATTTTCAGCAAGTGTTGCTGGAGTGTTCTAAGATTTGGTTTTTCCATATGTTAGAGCTAAAAATTAAATTCTAGGCTGTGCATCTGAAGAGTATCTTCTTGGTGTCATTTTGATGGTAAGATCAAAAATATCTGGACTTGGGTGCAATCATGATGCAAGTTAGAAGCCGATAGTGTTCTTGAGAAGACAAGGCTGCGGCTGCGCACCGGTTGGGAAG
The DNA here is from genome assembly GCF_000442705.2 of Elaeis guineensis. NCBI lineage: Eukaryota > Viridiplantae > Streptophyta > Magnoliopsida > Arecales > Arecaceae > Elaeis > Elaeis guineensis. The sequence goes on from NC_026000.2 coordinate 65,785,063, forward strand.
GACCTTGGCCAACTTTTGTGTGGATCACCATTGGAGGAATTCTACCTTGGGATCTTGTGGAGAACACCAATATGCCACTTTTTTATTATGATTAAAGTATAATATTTTATCTCTTTGTATCTTGAATTTGCTTTGATCATGTTCGATAAGGTGATTATAGGGGTTTGGGTTCGGCTCGATAGTTTTATTTGATAAAGCCATTGATTTAAGTGTTTAAAAAATTTTAAAAATTACTTTCCACTACGTGGTTAGAACCTAACATTCTCCCTATTGGTTCACACATCCAAGCCCTTGGACATCTACCATCTTCCACGCCCAAAAAGGGGTTTGGGCATCCCTTTTCCTTGCTGGTTTCAAGGTCTTGATTGCTTCCAGATCTAAAGAAAGGAGATCAAGTAAGAGAAGAGAAGAAGAAGATCAAAAAAATGATCAAAGAGTTGATCAAGTTTCAAACTTGATTTAGATTCGTAGGAAGATCATTCGTAGAGAAGAAAGATCTACACGAAAGAGGACCAATCTAGACTGATCCTGAGTAGATACCCATAGAGGCCAGATATTTATGTGGCTTAAGGGAGAATCCATCTTCTTCTAGATCCAGATTTGAAAAAAAGATTAGCGAAATAGGTATGTGATTTAATCACATATTTTATTTTTAGCACAAAATCAATATGTCTTAATTTCAGCATATGATGTAGATCCTTAGATGCTTTATTCTATGCATGCATGTTCTAGATTAAAAAAAAATAATATAATATTCTGCTATGCTATTTCAAAATAGAAATTTTTGAAATCTATATGCATGCGCATCCTATGAAATTCCATCACCCTCTTCGATTAACATCTGGTTTAAAATTAGTTTTGAAAGACTATTATTATATAGCTGTAGCTAGCCAGAATTTGATTTCTATTTCTGTACTAGTACAAAAGATTTTATTTTTAATTTCAATAAAGACTTCTATTTGATTTATTTGAGAAATAAATTGGTTGTGCATTATCTTTTAATCGACAGTCTTTGTCATTTGCATATTGATGCATGTGTGAATGTAAACGAGTAAATAGTAGGTAGTGCCATAGGTTATAAATGATCAAGAGATGATGTTAACCACAAGTATATGTGGTACCTTAGACTGGACCATATTGAAGAAGATAGGATAAACAAACTAGAAAGAGATGGTCTTTTAGGCTCATTTAACTCTGAGTCATATCCAGTTTGTGAATCCTATCTTCAAAAAAAGATGGCCAAATTACTCTTTGTAGGACATGGGAAAAGGACCATTGAGATATTTATCCTGGTACATATTGATATACGTGGCCCATTTGATGTGTTGGTCAAGAGAGGTTATAACTACTTCATTACCCTTACTGTTGGTGCAAAAATCTATCGGCGTCGGAGAAGCTGGAGTTGAGGGAGTCGCGGTTGCCGCCGGGACCTGCAAAGAAAGTCTAAACCGGAGTTGGGGGTGCTCCGGCAAGACCTTCCGACGCTCAAGTCAGTTCTCTGCCTCAACAAGAATGGAGTGCTCGAACGAAAATTTTAGCAGAGTTTCAAGATATAAATTAGGGCTTAGAGAATAATGTATATGGAGTCCCCTTTTTATAGATGGAGGGTGCAACAGACTGACAACGATGTTTGTAACCGCCTGGTAGTGGGCCGCTCGGGGTCAGGAGGAGTTGGTTATGAAGAGTAGTGGAGTGGAGTCATGGCTATCACCGTGGCCTGCCATATGGAGCCTATTGCGGGGAGTGGATCAGTGTCCATTGTCGCGACTTGCCAGAGAGTGGTGGCACCGCGCAGAATCTATCGCAGGAAGCAGAGCAGAGTCGTGGCCATTACTGTGGCCGCAGGAAGTGGAGCAGAGTTGTGGCCGTTACGGTGGCCGTAGGAAGTGGAGCAGGCCTGTCGGTCGAAGCTCGGTTGAGGTATCTGGCGGAGATAGGAAGCTATCCGTCTGAGAGAAGCTCGGATGTTGCTGGCGAGCCTTCTACCGTTGGGTGCTTTGGGCGCTAATACTGTAGGCGAGGGCCATTTGCTGTAGGGGCTCGGTCAGAGGCTTTCATAGAAGAAGTTCGATTTCACGCAGAATTCGACAGAGGGTCGACCGGCAGTGGGTGTCGGATGGCGCTGAAGAGGTTCATCCGCTGGAGGAGTCCGGCTGCTGGAGTCTATGTGTCGTAGGAGTTCATCCAGAACCTGTCCGCTACAGAAGTTCGGTCAGGATCTAATCTCCATAGAAGCCAGGATGGGGATCATCTGTCAAGGAAACTCAGCTGAAGCCTGCAATAGAAGCTCGGAGTCCGGCTCTTGTAGGAGTTTGGATGAGGTCTACCTGCAACAGAATTCAGGGCGAAAGTCCGGCTCCCGTAGGAGCTCGGATGAAGTCTACCTGCAGTCGGAGAAGGAGTCCGGCTCCCGTAGGAGCCCGGATGAAGTCTGCCTGCAGTCGGAGAAGGAGTCCGACTCCCGTAGGAGCCCGGATGAAGTCTGCCTGCAGTCGGAGAAGGAGTCTGGCTCTCGTAGGAGCCCGGATGAAGTCTGCCTACCGTTGGAGAAGAAGTCTGGCTCCCGTAGGAGCCCGGATGAGGTCTAAAAGGTGGCTGACCACCGCGGAAACTTTGGTGGAGTCCGTCCATCATGGAGAATCCAGTCGACACTGATGGGGGTTTATCCATCGACAGAACTCGGAACGTTGTGGAGGCTCGCCACCGGAGAGGTTCGGAAAGATGTCGCCGAAGGTCGAATGTCGGTAAAAATCCCCAGAGGGTCACTCCTGACATGAACTTCGACTGGGGGGTATTTTATACCCAACACCAGTCCCCCTACTTTCGAGTTCGAATTTCGAATAAAGAAAGTATAGAGAAATTTTTACAGTCGAAGTTGCCCCCTTGAATCCTGTGTGCGGCCGCCCTCGAAATCCAGGCATTTAGTGCGCCGTGCTGGAGCCTTTTCAAATTGAGGTGATCCGAAGAGACCTTTTGAAATTCTCGCTGGAGCATTGTCCCAGGTATGACACAGTAATGGCTTTGTCAGCTGTCAGCCACTTTTAGCCGCCTGCTGTGGCGAGTGGGACACGTGGCGAACATGGGTCGGCCTGGGGAGATCTGCGATCATTATAGCATCGGATCTCAGGGTCTATCTAAACCCGTCTTTCCGCCTTCAGGAGTTTCATTCTGCCTGAGAGTCCTATTGGCACCCATCTTCTCTCCGAGTGCTCTGACCTTCCTTGGTGTCCGCTTTGGCCCTAGGTGTTCTTCGAGTCACCTCTGTCCCTGCGCCCCTGCATCCTTCGGAGCGATTTAGGTTAGTCCCAAAACCTTCGTCCCTTCTCTTGCCATCTAGGTGCCCTTCTCCTCCATTTTCCTTCTGCTGCATTCTTCTTGTTAGGTCTCCCATGAACCTTTCGGCTCTAATTTCGCCTGATCTCTTCGGGATTTCCAGGGTTCTTGCTTAAAATGTCTTCTAGTGCCCTACCTCTAGTGGTTCCAGGAGCTCGTCTGCCTCAGTCCCCCAGAGCCCCCATGCTGTAGACGAGCCCACATCTAGGGCTGGGCCCCGTCTGATTTTTGCACCGGGTCATTCCCTATTCTCTGACTCTGGACGAACTTCTACTGATAAAGGTTCAGTATGGAGTTCCTCCAGAGTATAAGCTGGAGCTTCCCGGTCCTGTCGATCGGGCCAACACCCCCCCCACCTGGATGCTTCTGCCTGTACCAGGAGGCCTTCCGCACTGGGCTCCGACTTTGCTTCCACTTTCGTCCTTCGTTGTCGCCCTTTTTCATTTTCTGGATATTTCTTTAGCTTCAGTCATGCTGAATTCCTTTAGGTTTTTGATAGGGTTCCTCTCCCTTTGCCATGTAGTCGAATTCAGCCATCTCTTTCTTTGTTTAAGTATTTTTACATCTTCAAGCACCACCCCTCGGCAAAAGACTGGTGGTACTTCTCCCTCAGTTCGGCAAGAAGGGGTTGCTGAAAGGTGCCCCCTCTTTTATCCATAACTGGAAGGGGAAGTACCTCTATGTCCAATGTCCGACCCTAGAGCTAGGATTGCCCCCTTGGGGTTCCCTGAGGGACTCTGTCCGTCGAGCTCCCAGCTTGGGGGAGGACGACCTTCAGGCCGCCCAAAAGCTTCTTAGTTATCCAACTCCTTCCTTCTCAACCTTCTGAAGGAGCAGTTTCTGTTCAACATCGGCTTGAGTCCCCTGGATCCTGCGAGTATTCCATCTTTCCTTTCTTCTTCTTTTCTCTTTTTTTTTTTGACTGCACGTCACCTCTTCCTTTTTCACCCCATTGCTAATCTCTTTTTCTCTCTCTTCCTCTTTTTTTTCCAGGAATGGACGTCGAAGCAGCATAGATGCTTGCTAGGGGCCTCAGGGTTCACAAAAGAAAAGGTGCTGCGGCCTCCGGGTCGTCAAAGAAGGCCAGGGTGGAGGAGACGAGCTCGACCATGCCTGCCCAGGCGGCCCCCGCTGTCGATGCTCCTTCAATGCCGAGCCTCCAGCTCCCCGAGCCTCTCCGAGGAGTTCTCCCACCAAGGTCTCCACTTCGGGGGCCCGCTCCGAGGTGGTGCCAGGGGTTGAGAGGGGGAGGAGAAAGAAGACGGTGGCTCGCAGGATCAGCGGCCACCAAGCCGCCAGAGAAGAATCCCACAGCTCCGAGGAAGAGCCGATGGAGAATCCCTTTAACGACAGGGATCAGATAAAGCGACTGGTTGACGGATTCGTCCTGCCCGAAGTCATCCAGAGGATCGTTCGCGCTGACCCCGAGCAGCAGATTTGGGACTCTCTAGGATCCTTTCTCGAGGTAAGCAAATTCACTTTCCTCCTTCCCCTTGCTCCTTCATTCAATTAACTTCTCAACTTTCATTCTGACCCCCTGGCCGCCCTTGCAGATCGGGCATCAGCTCCTCGCCCACATCAAAGTGGTGAACAAGGCGAGGAGGGACGCCATCCAGGCGGAAGAGGGTCGCAGGGCCGAGGCCGTCCGCCTCAAGGAAAAGGCCGTCGAGGTAGCCAACCTCCAAGAGGCACTTGAGAAAGAAAAGCAGGCCTCGGAGGGGATGGTGAGGAAAGCGAAGGCCGAGGTCATAAATTTGACAGAGCAGAATTCGATTCTGATCTCGGAGGCCAGGGGCCAAGCAGTGGAGGAGTTCAAGGCCTCCGCTGAAATGAGAGACCTGAACATCAAGTTCGGCCAAGATGCATTTATCAAAGGATTCGAGCTCTGCCAATAGAAGATGGTCAAGAAATTTTCCGAGCTAGACTTCAGCTTCTTGGATGAGGTGTCTGAGGATGAAATCGGACCCTCTCCTACTGCCGCTGCCACCGCAGCCCCCCTTCCAAGAACACCGGGCTCCCCAACTCCTGCTTCAGAGGTCTGAGACCTCTAACTTTGTATTGTTCTTTCACTGTGGTTTTTCTTTTTTCCTTTGTCTTTAAGAGACATTCAATCAATAAAATTGAGCTCCTCCTTCTGGGGAACTTCCTTCTTTTTCTTTTTCTTTCTGCAATGAGCCGTGCCTTGATGCTTTTATCTCCCGATGGTAGTATCCTGCCGAAGTGCTTCCCGTGCCGCAGGGAGTTCCACTGAGGTCCACGATCTGACATCTGAGGAAGAAAGTCCATCTTTTAACAGAAAAGTCGAGGGAGATGGAGGACGAACTTCGTAGGCTGAGGGAGGGCCACGTAGAGGCCACTACGGAGGCCACCCACTTCCGAAACCTCACATGAAAGGGATCATGGATTATAGCCAGAGGAAGGCAAACTTCGAGAAGGAGCTCGAAGAACATAAGAAGCACGCCAGCGACTGATCCTGGGCTCAGGCTTCCAAGATCAGCTCTCTTGAAGCGGAGCTGTCGGCTGCACGGGAGAAGATCGACCAGCTGGAAGGAAGTTCATCCTGGCTTTCGACCTGGGCTGGCCATGACTAAGAATGGTCGAAGAAGTTCTCCGACCTTCAGCAGTAGCTCCAGGACGTCGAGGCAAACTACCATGCATATCGGGCCGGCTGGTGCAAGCAGGTGGACGACTACAGGAGGAAGCTCAGGATGGTGACCAACGAGGTTGCCCACCTCCAAAGGCAGTTATCTGAAGGGGCCCAGTTCGTCCCTGTTCGGGACCCCGACGAACTCCAATCCCTGAGGAAAACCATAGAAGAGCTATCCGTCACCCTTGGGGAGGGGAGGACCGAGCTGCAGCAGTTGAAGATCCAGTTGGTATACGAGTAGCAGGCGGTCAAGGACGCGGAGGTGGAGTCCGAGGTCCTGAGAAAAAGGCTCTGAGAGGGAGAGAACGAAAGCCAACAGTCTCATCAGAGGTATATAGAGGTGCTCATGAGGGAGAAAGAATTGGAAGAAGATGTCGAAAGCTTAAAAAACTCTCTGATGAGGGTCAAAGCCGAAAGTTTGAAGTCAGAAGAAGTCGGGCCCCCTTAGGGCCCTTTTTGCCTTTCGTCCTTCTATATGTTCTCTTTTTCTACTCTTGTCGTTTGTCTCTCCTCTCTTTTTTTTTTTGTTGGGCCTTCTGTGCTCTGTAACGCATACCTAGCTAATGAAATGGAAAGGAGATTTTTTGGTTACCTTGCCCGTGCATTATGTTGAATTGTCGTCCGTCGGACTTCTTTCATTTTTGTCTCGTTTGATGTCGATGTTGTCCGAAGGTTCCTTGTTCATTTTTGTATTAGGTCATCATTATCGAGTTTCTTGTGTCTTTTGATTTGTTTGGCATCGTCATTGTTTGAAGGTTCCTAGCTGTTGTCGTGTCGATTTGCCTTTTCGTTCATGACCGTAGATCTCTCCTTCTCTTTCTCCTTCTTCACGGAGATGATGTCCTTTGTATAGTTTGGCTTCCATTTTTTACTAGTGTAGTCTGTCGCTTTTCCTTCACATCCCCCTCCTTTTTTGAGTAGGGTTCTCCCTGACTCTTTACGGGCCACGGGAGCGTAGAGGGGCCATCGAGAAGATTCTCTTTTTCCTTGTCAGATCTTGAATGATCGAATCTTAGTCGGCGTCAGGACGAGGTTCTCCTCTTATTCCTGATGTAGTCGATTTCAGCTCAGGTAGGATGAGGTTCTCCTCTTATTCCTAACAGGGCTGTGGGGGCACATATGGGCGTTGCAAGGCCTCTCCCCCCATCCAGTCTAAGGGTAATCGGGCTTCGACTTTGCTCATGTTAGGATGAGGTTCTCCTCCTGTCCCTAACAGGACTGTGGGGGCACATGTGGGTGTTGCCGAGCCTCTCCCCCCATCCGGTCTAAGGATAATCGGGCTTCGACTTTGCTCATGTTAGGACGAGGTTCTCCTCCTGTCCCTAACAGGGCTGTGGGGGCACATGTGGGCATTGCCGAGCCTCTCCCCCCATCCGTCTAAGGGTAATCGGGCCTTCGACTTTGCTCATGTTAGGGCGAGGTTCTTCTTTGCCCCTAACAGGACTGTGGGGGCACATGTGGGCATTGCCGGGCCTCTCTCCCATCCGGTCTAAGGATAACCGGCCTTCGACTTTGCTCATGTTAGGGCGAGGTTCTCCTCCTGTCCCTAACAGGGCTGTGGGGGCACATGTGGAGTTGTCGGGCCTCTCCCCCCATCCGATCTAAGGGTAACCGGGCCTTCGACTTTGCTCATGTTAGGGCGAGGTTCTCCTCCTGTCCCTAACAGGGCTGTGGGGGCACATATGGGCGTTGCCGGGCCTCTCCCCCCATCCGATCTAAGGAGAACCGGGCCTTCGACTTTGCTCATGTTAGGCGAGGTTTTCCCCTGTTCCTAATACGGCTTTATTTTCGTTGTCTGAAGGGGTTATCCCCTGTTGTTATGAGTCCATGCCAAAAGGAAAAAATATGCAACTCCAAAAAGAATTTTGATTTAAAGCAAAGTCGTTCGTAATACATTTACAGATTTTCCAAATCTCATGGCCGTAGAAGATCCGCTCCCCGTCAGGGTCCTCCAGAGATGGAGTTGATGATCCCAATTGGAGGCCGATCTCTGGCTGCTCTTCCCTCCTTGGCAGCTCAGGTTGTGGCGGGCCCTTGCCAATCCTCTCTACCCTCAGGCCGACGTCGGATGAACCTGTCGAGCCGACCTCGTCTGATGAGCTCCTCGATCTCATCTCAGAGCTGAATGCATTCCTCTGTGTCGTGGCCGTGGTCACGATGGTAGAGGCAAAACTTGTTGGGATTGCGCTTTCGGGGTGTGTGCGCCTCCTTTCTGACCTTGGGAGCTGCTTTCTGACCTTCATCAGCACCTAAGTTTTTGATGCGTTGAGGGGGGGCATGTTGCGGAACCTTCCTGGGGGAGAGCCCCACCGAACCCTGCGGTCTGGGCTTCTCTGCCTGCGTGCTCGAGGAGGAGTCTGGACGTGCTTGTGCCCGGGAGGAGTCTGAGAACGTGACGGGCTCCACCCTGCCCTCTTTCAACTGCGGGCTTGCTGGAGTCGCCTGCCTGCTGCTCCTTTACAGCTTCCTCGTCCTTCAGCTTGAAGGCTTCCTACGCTCGGCATATCCTTCGGCCCGAGCTAGCAGATCGGCAAAGTCTTTGGGATACTTCTTTTCCAGGGAGAAGAGGAGGTCTTCTTTGAAGGCTGCTCTTTAAGGCAGCCATTGCAACTGATTGGTCCAGGTTCCGGACTCCAGGGCGGCGGCATTGAAGCAGTTGACGTAAGCTCGGATAGATTCTCCCTCCTTCTGCTTGATGTTGATGAGGGACTTCGAACCTCGTCGGGGGGCCCGGCTGCTGATGAAATGAGCCACGAACTGATGACTCATTTGGTCAAAGGAGAAGATTGTACTCGACTTCAATGTCGAGTACCAATTCCTTGCTGTTCCCTTCAAGGTAGATGAAAAAGCTCGACACAAGATGGCATCTGGCTGCCATGGAGCAGCATCATGGTCCGGAAGGCCTCCAGGTGGTCGATCGGATCCGTGGTCCCATCGTAGCTCTCAAATTGGGGGAGCTTGAAGTTCAGCGGGATTGGTTCCTGCATGATTATTTGAGAGAAAGGAGGGTCAGTGCAGATATCCTCACCGTAAGCAGTGGGAGCACGGCGGAGCTCTTCGATTGTGGAACTCGAGGGTTTTCTGGTGGAGTGGAGGCAGGAATTCTTCGGGGGTTGAATCATGATCAGACGGAGGACTCTCCGCCTTCTATTTTTTTTTTCTGGGGAGGATAGGGTGGCTGACCCATGTGGCCCATCCGGTCGTTGGATTCTGAAATTTCGACGATGCTCTTTCCAGCCGCACCGATGCCTGCGGCTGCTGCTGCATGGCCTGCACTACTTCGGTGAGGCCTCTGACCTGTTGAACCAGCAGGTCAAACTGCTCCATGCTGACTGCCGTCGCTGGAGGAGGAGGAGCTTGGGAAATCGGAGATGAGGTCAGGGCTTGCAGAGCTCACTGAGATCCGACCGTGGAGGCCATTGACCGCCTGGTGGATGCCCTTCGGGGAGGCATCAGGTGGAGATCAGGCAGGCAACTGGAGGAGGAGATGTCGGAGAAGATGATCGGACTGGTCCCGTTGAGTGCTCCTTTAAAACAAAGGTACTGCGAAGACACAGGCCCTCCTTCTAGCGCCAATCCTGTTGGTGCAAAAATCCACCGGCATCGGAGAAGCTGGAGTTGAGGGAGTCGCGATCGCCGTCGGGACCTGCAAAGAAAGTCTAAACCAGAGTTGGAGGTGCTCCGGCAAGACCCTCGATGCTCAAGTCAGTTCTCTGCCTCAACAAGAATGGAGTGCTCGAATGGAAATTTTAGCAGAGTTTCAGGATAGAAATTAGGGCTTAGAGAATAACATATCTGGAGTCCCTTTTTATAGACGGATGGTGCAACAGACTGACAACGATGTTTGTAACCGCCTGGTAGTGGCCGCTCGGGGCCAGGAGGAGTTGGTTATGAAGAGTAGTGGAGTGGAGTCATGGCTATCACCGTGGCCTGCCATGTGGAGCCTGTTGCGGGGAGTGGATCAGTGTTTGTTGTCGCAACTTGCCAGAGAGTGGTGGCACCGCACGAAATTGTCGCAGAAAGCAGAACAGAGTCGTGGCCATTACTGTGCCGCAGGAAGTGGAGCAGAGTCGTGGCCGTTACGGTGGCCGCAGGAAGTGGAGCAGCCTGTCGGCCGAAGCTCGATTGAGGTATCTGGCGGAGATAGGCAGCTATCCATCTGAGAGGAGCTCGGATGTTGCTGGTGAGCCTTCTACCGTTGGGTGCTTTGGGCGCTAATACTGTAGGCGAGGGCCATTTGCTGTAGGGGCTCGGTCAGAGGCTTTCCGTAGAAGAAGTTCAGTTTCACACAGAATTAGACAGAGGGTCGATCGTAGTGGGTGTCGAATGGCGCTGAAGAGGTTCATCCGCTGGAGGGGTCTGGCTGCTGGAGTCCATGTGTCGTAGGAGTTTATCCAGAACCTATCCGCTATAGAAGTTCGGTCAGGGTCCGATCTCCATAGAAGCCAGGATGGGGATCATCTGTCGAGGAAACTCAGTCGAAGCCTGCAGTAGAAGCTCAGAGTCTGGCTCTTGTAGGAGTTCAGATGAGGTCTACCTGCAACAGGAGTTCAGGGCGGAAGTCCGGCTCCCGTAGGAGCTCGGATGAAGTCTACCTACAGTTGGAGAAGGAGTCCGACTCCCGTAGGAGCCCGGATGAAGTCTGCCTGTAGTCGGAGAAGGAGTCCGGCTCCCGTAGGAGCCCGGATGAAGTCTGCCTGCAGTCGAAGAAGGAGTCCGGCTCCCGTAGGAGCCCGGATGAAGTCTGCCTGCCGTTGGAGAAGAAGTCCGGCTCCCGTAGGAGCCCGGATGAGGTCTAGAAGGTGGCTGACCACTGTGAAAACTTTGGTGGAGTCTGTCCGTCGTGGAGAATCCAGTCGACACTGATGGGGATTTATCCGTCGGCAGAACTCGGAAATGTTGCGGAGGCTCGACCGTCGAAGAGGTTCGGGAAGATGTCGCCGAAGGTCGGACGTCGGTAAAAATCCCCGGAGGATCACTCCTGACATGAACTATGGCTGGAGGGGTATTTTATACCCAACACTTACTGATGACCTCTCACGGTATGGGTATATATTTCTTATGAGACACAAGTCTGAGGCCTTTTAAAAATTTAAAAAATTCAGAAATAAAGTAGAAAAGCAAACAGAAAATCTCTTAAGGTTCTTCGATTAGATCGAGGAGAGGAATACCTCAATGAAAAATTTTTATGTTATCTCAAAAAAAATAGTATAGTCTCATAATAGACTCCTCCTGATACGTCTCAGCTCAACAGAATATTCGAAAGAAGGAATAAGACCCTATTAGATATGGTCTGATCCATGATGAGCTTCACTGACTTATCCTTAAATTTTTTTGGAGACAGTCTACTAACCATGATTTACCTACTAAATAGAATTTTCTCTAAATTCGTTCCTACCACACCATATGAGATATGGCATGGTAAAAAATTGAGTCTTGATCACCTCAAGATTTAGGGATGTCCAACCTATATCAAAAGATAAATGGCAGACAAGTTAGAGGCTTGGTCTATGAAAGCTCACTTCATGGGGCATCTTAAGGAGTTAATTGGATACTACTTTTACTTTCTAAAAGACCGTAATGTAATTGTGAGTTGAAACACCACATTCTTAGAAAAATAATTTATCTAAGATGGTGGCCATGAGAGGTTAATTAAGCTCGAAGAGAAAATTTTTGAAGAGCAATGAGCTATACAATCCATCAAACCTACTAACAATGAGTCAGTAGTTCCACCTCCATCTCGTAGATCAATTAGGATCTCTTATCCTCCTGAAAAGTACTTAGATATGCTTATCGAGGATGTAGAGAAAATATTTCTTATTGAAGATAAAGATCATAAAGATGATCCCAAAATCTATGATGAGGTGATATCAGACATTGACTCCAAGAAATAGTTGAGTGCTATTAAGGCAGAAATTAACTCAATGCAATCAAACCAAGTATGGATTTTAGTGGATCTATCTGAGGGTATAGTACCCATTGGGTATAAATAGATCTACAAAAAGAAAATGATGTAGATGATAAGGTAGAGACCTATAAAATCAGGCTCGTGGTGAAAGATTATAGTCGGCGTGAAGTTATTGACTATCACGATACCTTTTCATCTGTAGCTATGCTTAAATCTATCTGCACACTGCTTGCCATTGTAGCTTTTTATGATTATGAGATATGGCATATGGACATGAAAACTATGTTCTTAAATAGATATCTTGAGGAAGATAGCAACCTTTGGGTTTCACTTCCAATGATGGAGATCATAATGTCTGCAAGCTGCAAAAATCCATTTATGGATTAAAGCAAGCTTCTTGGAGCTGGACACTCGTTTCAATGATGCAATCAAATTATTTGATTTCATCAGGAACAAGAAGAAACCTTATATATACAAGAAGGTCAGTAAAAGTACTATCACATTCCTCATACTGTATGTAGATGACATCCTCCTTATTGGGAATGACATTCCTATACTGACCTCAGTCAAAAGATGATTGTCTAAGGAATGCTCCATGAAAGGCCTAGAAAAAGCATCCTATATTCTAGAAATAAAGATCTATAGAGATAGATTTAGAAGAATACTTGGTCTATGATAGAAAATATACATAGAAGAAGTGCTGAAGAGGTTCAGCATAAAAAACTCTAAAAAAAAGCTTCTACCCCTAAGGTATGGCATTACTCTCTCCAAGAAGATGTGTCCAAGTACACCTGAGGAGATTGAGCACATAGTAGGATCACTTATGCTTTAGCTATAGAGAGCTTCATATATATCATGCTGTGTACTCAATCTAATATTACTCTTGCTGTGAGTGTCATGAGCAAGTATCAATCAAATCTAGGAGAGAAACATTGAATAGCTGTGAAGAACATCTTTAAGTACTTAAGAAGAACTAAGGATTTGTTCTTGATCTTTGGAGGAGGATCGGAGTTATGGATTGAAGGATACATTGATTCAAACTTTATGTTTGATCCTGATGATAGAAAGTCTACATCAGGGAGTGTGTTCTTATGCAATGGTGGTGCCACTAGTTGGAAGAGTTCCAAGCAATCTATCATTACAAACTCGACAATGGAAGCTGAGTATATCACTGCTTTTGATGTTGCAAAAGAAGCCTTTTGGTATAAGAAGTTTATCACAAAACTTGGAGTAATGACATCAGATGCCATCACATTGTACTACGACAACAACAAGACCATAGCACTTGCTAAGAAGTTCAGGTCTCATCAAAAGTCCAAACACATCGAGCGATAGTATCATATAATACGTGACTACCTCAAAAAAAAAATATCAAGATGTAAAGAGTAGACTCTGTAGACAATATGGCAGACCCACAGATAAAGCAGTTAAGCCAATCGAAGACTGAAGTCCACTTTGAAAAGATGGAACTAAAATTAGTGGCCAATTGACTTTAGATCAAATGAGAGATTGTTAAATGTATGTCCTAGAAGTCAATATAGTAGACACATTATAATAATTCTAGAATATATTTTTATACTTAAATAATTGATTTATCCATAAAGTAGATAATTTTTATCCATTCTTGTATTATGTGTCCGAAAATTATCCAAGAAATTAATAACTTAAAGATACATATTAAAAGTTTAGATTTGAGATATGAATAATTTATTCCTAAATTACTCCCGATCGATGGATCATCATCGGGATGGTGATTGATTTGGTTAGATTGGCGCACGAATTGCTTTCTTCGAGATAGACAAGTCTCGAGTCTACAATGTAAAGATAGGGAGCAAGAGTGTGGATGGTCGTTAGAGAACATCGGTATTGAGCATGACCATACGAGATATTACATGAATGTCTACTCACTCGTCAATGATCATCTCGATATTTTAGTGGTGTCAGTAGTTCCTTGACCTATGATGCTTCGACTGCTCTGAGTGAGATGCTATAATTTGACTACACATAAATATGATCTCTAGCCATTTGGATCCTTATAGTGTATATTGGCCGTAGTAAGTTCATTGTAGGAGTAAAGTGTGCACTTATAAGGGATCTATCGATCTTAATAGATAAGTAGTCCTATGAGATTTGAGAAGCCAAGTCCATAAGTCTATGACCATAGCAAGGTGATTGATAGAAAGAAGTTTTTATGAGTATCACATTTGGATTTGAGCTAATCTAATTTTTCATATGATGGATGTGAGGTTTGACGTATTTTTATAACCTTCATCTTATCCGGACTCATGATAGAGGAACTGAATCACACGATAACTATACCTAGGAGTTCTATTTTTTGCTGGATTCCAACCACATGCTATTAGACGTCACTAGTGGATTGTAAGAACTCACTAGGATCATTTTGGATCGATAATCCTTGTTGAGTATGAGTTAAAATTACTATGGCCCATCAAAAAGTATTTCGATGATACTGTGATAAAGATAAAGTATGTCTCACTATTTGACAGAATAGGACCTATGCGATCACACACAAAAGAAGTTCTTAACTGATCAGATCATTGAGTTATGATTATGAATCATAATAAGATTTAATTATCAATATGATTGCTAATGCAAAAGTTACAATTAACTAATTCCTTAAGTGTTAGTGAATTGTAGGAGAATCAATTAGCAATTGGATTGCTGTCTGGCTCAATTTAATGGAGTTATGGGGTCCAAATCAGATTTAATTGAATTAGATTTAATTTGGTTTGGTTTTAATTTGATTTGATCAAGCCTAACTGGATTATAAGATAATCCAATTACATAAGGAGATCAATTCTTAGTTTGACAAGAACTTGATTGAATCAATTTTCTAATTCGATTTGGATTTAATTTAGATTTAATTGAGTTTCTAATTGGACTAAGAATTAACTTAATTTGGGTGCAACCTAATCCTAATTTGGTTAGGATTAATTCAGATTTAAATCAAATTTAGATCAGCCCCTAAAAAAATCCCAGTTGGACTAGAATTCTATATCCTTGCACCACCCATGTTCACACCTAAAAAGGGAGATCGCCTCCTTTATTTTTCTGCCACCAAAGGGCCACACCAAAGCCCTTCCGTGCCTCCCTATTTTTCTTCTTTTTGATAAGGATCAAATCTGATTTGATCTAGTTTTGATTGGATTAAAGTTGGAGTCCTAGTTTGATTAGGTTTGATCTTGTAAAACCTAGTCTTACCTAACTACTTGGATGCCTATTTAAAGAGGGCTTTGGGATGTGAAGACCTGATACCATATCAGTTTTGGGTGTGGGTTTTGGGCATGGGACTCCTCTTTGGGTGTGGGATCATAGAGAGAAGAGAGAAGGAAAAGAGAGAAGGGTTCTCTCCTCTCCTAAGTCATCTTCTTCCTCCTAGTTTTCTTCTTTCTTGAGAGTATCTTTGAGATTAGAAGAAGATCCATTTCAACCATCAAGGAAGCGATCTCTGCAAGAGAACTATCACTCTGAAGAGATCAAAGTGCCTCCGATCAGATCAGACCTCGTGTGGATACCCGTAGAGGTTGGACACATATGCAGCTATATCAGAACCTAAGACATCCTCAGAGCCAGATCTGAACAAGGAATTCAGTGATTCAGGTATATAATTCGATCATAAAATTATTTTATTTTCTAAAATTAGATGCTCTTAATCTTGTTTATCATCATATGAACTAGATCCATAATATTTGATTTAGATCTATACGTGCATAGGATTAAATCTGATTTAATCTTATCTTCCACTGCTTATATTCAAAATTATTTTGAAATCTACATGCAAAATACTTAAAATCCAACAATTTGATCCTTAGTTAATTGGGCATAAGCTGACAAACTAATAATGTAGAGAGCACCAATAGTCTCACATCGATTGTGAGTCAAGAGGGACTCATGCTTATAAGGAGGGGATCATCTTTCTCAGGTGAGATGAAAAAAAACTGACAGTTCAAAGTATATATTTTAAAAATATTACATAGCAGAAGATAGTAGATTAAACTTTTTAATCTCCTACGCATTCTTTAGATCAGATCTAACTGCCTACTAAGCATCTATGACATTAAATTTGCATACAAAAATCTGATATAAAAGAAAAACTGCATCGATCATATCGATGCCCTAGATCAGATCTAATCAGATGAGTTTAGAACTCATTATCTTTACATGGATCAATAATTGCTACTGCTGATAGGCATGGTATGAGGTTCTTCCTGATGTCAAGCAGTCGCACAGCTCATCTAACCTCACAGGTTGTCCACTTGAAGTCCTGATCAGATCGTCCTTCTCGAGAGTGCTAGCTCGCATAGAAGGCACTGGATGGCTGGAATAAGCTTCTTCTTTGGATCATCTGGACTCTTTCAGATCAGTGGATGGAGCTACATGAGGAGGTGGTGGTGGGGAAGATTAGAACAAGACCCTCTTGTATTTCTTCTAACACAAAAATCTAGAGCCGAAACCCTAGAACCCACGCAAAAGCTTGCCCCCTCTCTATTTCACACCTCCTCTCTCTCAGAAGAGATTTTTCATGATAAAATTATCTCTTTTTGTTGCATAAAATGAGAGAGGATTTTAAGGTTGCATGGAGAGGTGAAGGGATAAGGATAAAGTGATTAGATGTAGTTCAAATTCAAACTAATTTGAATTCAAAACTCAACCACTTATCTTTATCCAAGTGGGACGCCACAAGAGTTGAGGCATGAGACATTTCTCATGCCATTCATTTCATAATTTGCCGCACAAATTTTAGCCTTCCAAAGGTGATGGTGCCAAGATATGGATAAGGATAAGTTCAAAGTTGTTTTAAGTCAAATTTCAAACATTTTGAATTCGAATGATGAACCAACTTATCCTCATCCAAAAGGCACCAGAGAAGGAGGCGACAAAGCACTTCTAGGTGTGAAAAATATTCACATAAGAACCTTTCTTGCATGAAGAAAAAGTGGGTGCAGAGAAGAGATGGAGCATGGGTTGGTTCAATTCGAATTCTTATCCAATTAGGTTCTTAACCCAACCAAATTAAGTTAGACCCAATTAGACCATTGAACCTAATCCAATTAGATACAAATAGTCTTGATTAAATCCTAATCAAATCAAAATTTAATCGAGTTCAACTTTCGATTAAATCAGGAATCGAACACACTTAGCGATTAGGTCATCTCATAACCTAATTAGATCAAATCAATTTGAATCTAATTCAATTAGATTTGATCCAAATCTCAATGCTCAATCAAATTGAGCTAATTAGCCATCTAATCACTCATTAATTCTCTATAATTTATCAATAATTAATGAATTAATTTATTATAATTTTTGCATAAGGTTAATCATCAATCGAATTAATGATTATATCCTAGAATAATTTTTAATCATCGATCAGCCACATAATTAGTCAGAAACTTCTTTGAGTGTGACCCAATAAGTTTGAACCTAAGCCAATAGCATAAAAATAATCTTTTTATACTAATTAAAGTGACCATCTAGCAATTATACCCGACGTCCGGATAAGTTGAAAGATTATAAAGCAACATTCAAGAACCTATTGGTATATGGTTACCGTATAATTCATCCCTTTGACTCTAATACTCAAGGTGACCAAGGGTTTAACTGTCAACCCTGAAAAAGTCATCCACATTGTATTTCAACTTTCAAATTCATCATATAGATTACCCCAACTGAGGTTTTACTGAATTGAAACACACTGATGCATTAACTCCTACTTATTTGGAGGGGTCAATTTCATCTTGACTTATACACCGACTTCACAAGTACTTGACTATATCCAAAAATTTTCATCACTGAATTAGAAATTCAGTTAGTCCGGTATCAAAGCACAGTGAGTTGCTTGCAAGATACCGTGATGATCTTAGATCGGAAGGACACTCATACCCATATCTTTCACGAGCTACTCTTGACAGTAAAGTGCTCAGTAATTGGTCATGTCAATGAGATGTATTCCTACGTCTCACTTGCATGCCATACCAGTATCACTATACTCCTTGGTTAAGAGGACAATCAACTCACATGGCACACAATGACCTACATTTGATATAGCTATCATCCTAATAATAGCATATCATTTGGCCTTGAATTAAATTTAAAGACTAAATGATATATCCTTCTATATCAATTCAAATAGTCCTAAGGACTTCATCACAAAACAAAAGTTTAAATAAAATATACACAGAATAATAAGAAAATTAAATAATATTTATTATTTTAATAATTCATATATAATTATAATAATTAGCTCAACCATCAACTGGCTGATGATTGACTTTAAGACATAATTTTCAACAACTCCCATTTGGATTAAATCTAATTGGTACAGTATTGAATACCTATCTTCAAACTCCTTAACACCGAAGACTTTAGTAAATGAATCAGTCAGGTTCTTTTTTTATTGATCTTCTGAAGCTTGACGTCATCTCAATTCACAATCTCTCAGACCAGATGGTAGCGGTGCAGAATGTGCTTGGTGCATTGATATGACTTCGATTCTTTCGCTTGAGCAATGGTGCCAGTGCTATCAAGTATAACAAGATAGGACCATCAAGGGAGGATGTCACTCTAAGCTTGTCAATGAACTTTCGTAACCATACAGCTTTTTTTATAGCATCAGATGCCGTGATATATTCTACCTCACAAGTAAAGTCGACCATGGTGTGCTGCTTGAAACTTTTTCAGCAAACTGCTCCACTGTTTAGGATATAAACATATCCTAACATGCTCTTTCTGTTGTCATGATCCAAATAAAAATTGAAGTCTGTAAATCTCATAAGTTTTAAGTCAGATTCTCCATAGATAAGTCATTGATCCTTAGTATTTCTCAAATACTTAAGGATGGTCTTTATGACCTTCCAGTGGTTCTCACCTGGATTGGACTGGTATCTGCTCACTACCCCTAGTGAGTATGCCATGTTCGATTTCGTATATATCATGACATACATAATAGATCCCACTATCGAAGCATATATAATTCTACTCATACACTCTCTCTCTTGAGGAGTTGTCGGACAATCTCTCTTCGAGAGAAAAATTTATGGTCTATCGGAAGATGGTCTTTTTTGAAATTCTCTATGTTGAACCTTTTCAGCATCGTATCAATGTACATGAACTAAAATAATCCAAGTAACCTCTTAGATCTATCTCTATAGATCTTCATCTCAAGAATGTAGAATGCTTATCCCAAGTCTTTCATAGAGAACTTTGATGACAGCCAAACCTTTATTTTCTGTAATACAGGAATGTCATTCCTGATTAAGAGAATGTCATCCACATATAAAATAAAAAATAATATCATAAAGTTATTAACCCACTTATATGTATAAGATTTTTCTCCATTCTTAATGAAGCCATACGTTCTGACCACTTTACCAAAATGCATATTCTAACTCCGAGATGCCAACTTAAGTCCATAAATGGACCTCAAAAGTTTGCACACCTTAAATCATCTGTGGATATAAAACCTTCAGATTATATCATATACACTTCTTCTTCTAGCTCTCCATTTAAGAAGACTATTTTCATATCCATTTGTCAGATTTCATAGTCCAGATGTGCTGCTATCGTAAGTATGATCCGAATGGACTTAACATTACCACAAGAGAAAATATCTCGTCATAGTCAATACCATAATACTGATGATAATCTTTGGCAACCAGATAGACTTTATAGATCTCCTGTTGGGAATAGTATCCCAAAGCCAATCGTCAGCCTGTTGACGGTTGTGCTCATTTTTGTATATGTACATGAATTATGAATTAATAAAAATTATATTGGTATTTTTCATCATAAAATGTTTCATCTTCTAATGAACTCTTATGTTGTGGTGAAGTCCTTAGGACTATTTAGACTCAACAAAGGAGGATTTGTCGTTTAGTCTTTAAATTTGTTCGCGACCAAATGATACGTTGTTACCAAGGACGACAACGTTTATCAAGCATAGGTCATTGTGTGCCATATAGGTTGGTGTCCTCTTAACCAATGAGTGTAGAGACACTGGTATGGCATACAGATGAGATGTAAGGGTACATCTGCACTGAACGTGATCGACTCCGGAGCTATTTCTGCTGTCAAGATTTACTCTGATGGAATATGGGTATAAATGTCCCTCCGACCTGAGACCGTCACGGTGACTTACAAGCAACTCACTGCACTTAGGCACTGGACTACCTGAATTTCTAATTCAGTGACGGAAGGCTGCTGGGTGTAGTCAAGTACTTGACTTGTCGGTGCGTGTGTCAAGATGGGATTGACCACTCCAGTTTAGGAGCTATGTACAGTCGTGTTTCAATTTAGCAAAACCTTGGCCAGGGTAGTCTTTGTGAGGAGTCACAGGACTGTTTGAGTTGAGCACGATTCGGATGATCTGATCAGGGTTGACAGTTTAACCCTGAGTCGTCCTAAACACAGGGGTCAAAAAGATGAATTATATAGTAACCATATTCATGTAGGTTCTGAGTGTTGTGATTATAACTATTCGACCTATCTGGATGTTGGGTACCATTGCTAGATGGTCACTTCGATTAGTACAGGAATTGGTTCCTATGCTACTGGCTTAGGTTCGAACTTGCAGGGTCACACACATTAGAGGTTCCTATCTGATCTGATGGCTGATGTAGAATCTTATATGTTTGAAACTCAGTGATCGAGAATCAGGATTCTCTGATCATGAGTTTCACACATTATGGGTACCAGGGTCAAGAGTCCCACTGGTTGGGACTTTTCGATCAGGGTTATATATCGATGAATTCTGATGCCCGATTGCCCATCGAATTTAGACTCAGTGTTTATGAGAGGTTTAATTAATAATTTGATCACTAATTAACTCAATTTGATTGAGTAATTATTTTTGGATCAAGTCCAATTGAATTGGATTCAGTTGGGTTTGACCCGATTAGGTTAAGAGTTGACCTAATCGTCGAGATGGTTTGGTCCCTGATTTGATCAAGGGTTGGGCTTAGTCAATTCCTGATTTGATTAGGATTTTATTGAGCCTAATTATGCTTAATTAAGTTAGATTTAAATTAGTCTAATTGGACCTAACTTATTTGGTTCAATTAGGTTGGTTTAAATAATTAAACCACCTTGACCCAATCTCCATGCGCCACCTCACTTCATTGCACCCATTTGAATTCATGAGAAGAAACTTCTCATGAATTTTTTGCTCATGCCAAGCCCTTCTCCATGCCCCACTTTAATGTGCCAAATGAATGGATAAGGATGATTGATTGGCCATTCAAATTCAAAATAAAGTTTGAATTTGAATGGGCAATCAATCTTTGCACCTTATCCCTTTTTTTACGCCCATTTATTACATGAGAAAAGGTTTCTCATGAAATCACTCCATGCACAATTTAAGATGTCTCATGCCTTTAGTGGATAAGGGATGACTTGGTGTCCATTTGAATTCAAAATTTGATTTGAATTCAAATGTGCAATTACTCATCTTTATCTTTTCTTTTGGATAAGACATTTGATGTTGTTATAAAAGGAGGAGAAGAGTGGGGCGTGTAAGAAGAAGATTTTTGGAGAAAAATTCTTGGGCATGAGAAGTCTTATACGTGAGAAGAAAGTCCATATCCTTCCAAAGAAAAAGAAAGAAAAGTGGGTGCAAGGTTTCCAATGAGTTCCCTAGAGTTTTAGCCTGGGGTTCGGGAAGTGAGAAAGTGAGCTACGAGTGTTATGAGCCCACAAAATCTCAGGAAGATCTTCAACATCCTCTCAAGCATGTCTGTTGATAATCTAGAGCATCCAAAGAATCGACAGACATCAATCGAAGGGGTTCGATCAGCATCGACCGTCAAAAGGGCTCTACAACGAGCTAGCACTCGTGAGGAGTCGATCAGATCGGGAGCTTCGTGTGACGATCCGCAGAGGCCAGACATACTGTGTGGCTGTGTCACGATGATTAGACTCTCCCGACGGTGATCAGATTGCGGTGATCTACTATCCGCACAAAGGTATTGTGTTCTGAACACATTACAGTAAAGTGTTTACTGTTTGAATTTGAAATTCAAATTTAAATAAATACATGCTATATATCATATTTAGATCTTAGTGTAGGATAAATTTATGTTAATTAATTAGATTAATTAATATTTTTCTGCTGTAAAATCATAATTTTGAAAAAAATTAAAATTACCATTTTACCCCTGCATTGAATTTTCTCACAAATGGTATCAGAGCAGGTTCTTAGATATGATATATATATTTGCATGCATAGATTAAGTTGTAATCTAAAAGTTTAAATTTGAAATTTGAAATTCAAAATTTAAAATTTGAATTTTAAAGTTGTTCGAAATTCAAAATTCAAAATTTTGAAATTCAAAATTTGAAATTTGAATTTTGAAAATTGTTGAAATTCAAAATTCAAAAATTTAAAATTCAAATTTTGAATTTTGAATTTTAAATTCAAAATTAAAAATTCAAAAATTTGAAATTCAAAATTTGAAGTTTGAAATTTGGTTGAAATTTCAAATTTAAAATTCAAATTTTAAAATTCAAAATTTGAAATTCAAAATTTAAAATTCAAAAATTGAAATTTGAAATTTGTTTGAAATTTAAAATTCAAAATTTAAAATTTAAAATTTAAAATTTGAAATTTAAAATTTAAATTTTGAAATTGTATATTTAGATATACTTGATCCAAGTAGCAAGTAATCGAATTGGGTTGGTTGCCATGGCCGTCCGGTCATAGGAGAAAAGTAGGGTTTAAAGGCCCTCTCCACCCAATCAATGGGTCTCCTATGCGGTAGGGGTGCTGCTGTAATTATATCCCATGCAGATGAAGCAGCGAAAGGAATTAATTGTAAAGGTTCAATTGTGAAATTTATCATGAATGTGTTAGATTAGATCTAAAGGAATATTCATGATTTATTTTGATTGAGTTATTTTCTGTTATGTAATTAGCAATAGGATTGCTATTTATGAAATATGCTGATCTATTTATGAAATGAGTCAACATATTTGGTGAACAGAAAATAAAATCTTTCAAATTTAAAAATTATTTTTGAAATGCCAAACCCTGACCCATCAGTCTAAATACTTAATTAAAAGAATCAAGTATTGTCTAGTAGGTCTAGAATTATGAATTAAGACCTAAGACAATTGCATAAACTTGTGGGTCAATGGGTTAGATGGATTAGGTCCATAATTGGGTTAGACCTAAGGTTAGCTTAAAGAAATGGACTAAATTAGAGTAATTGATCAAATCTAATCAAAAGTTGAATTAGATTAGGTCAAGATACTCTAGACTCAACTCCAATAGTTGTAGTTGAATGGGTCCATATCTTTAACTAGACCAAGATGGACTTAATTCATGGCTACGCGGTGGAACCCTATTTACTAAGTTGATCAAATTAAAACTAATAAACCGGTTGGTGTCTAAGGTAAGTTTGGCAGTTTGACCAGTGATTTTTAAGTGGGATCTACTTGCAGTGATTTGATCTCTGACGAGTTAATGGCTTATCCCCACCACTGATCTCACTTACCTGGCCAACCTGGTGAATTAGGTTTTGATTAGATCACTTGATGATTAGGGCTCACCCATGTCATTAGGTAAATCAGTTTGACTGATTTAGGTGCTCCTAATGCCAGCTTTAAGTAAATCCTTTTTAATCTGACTTGGTGAAGTCAGTGGGAGGATTAAAATTGGCTGGATATTTTCTTCTCATCTATCCTTTAATAAAATCCTCAAAAATTATTAGATCCCTAAAAATAATTAAGTTATATTGATAACTAAGTCATAGCCTCCCATTAAGTGAGTGATAATGAGTCCATTAGTTTAATAATCATTGGAGGCCCAAAGGCCTGGTGCTTATTGACTAATGAAATTATCATTCATAATATGATAATTTGGTTTGAGTCTTTCTGATGGTGATCAGGTTGGCCGACCAAAGTCGGGCCTGATCATTTATTGGTCCGATTCACCAAATCAAATCATGTTAATGGTTGGACCTAACCAGATCTTTTCAGTGGAGGCCAAAGCCTACTGATTAGGTTCTGGGGCAAAAATCAATTACTATAAGTTGTTTAGAGAAACAACTGGTTATGAACCTACCCATAGATACACATGGGTTGACCAACCAAAGTTGGGCTAGTGTGTAGTCTGTGTGGATTCTAGTACCCACTAAGGAATTAAAGTAATTCTTCGAATTGGAGGTTGAGGCTACTAGTTCATAAAAATATTGGAAAATTTTTAGACTAAAGTCCAAGTCTTTAGTATTTATAATTTATGCACTAATAGAGGTCTGATTTTTCTTTATGCAGCTATGGCCACTATGTGGAAAAATTCAGTGCAGGGGTAAAATAATAATTTTAAATTTTTTCAAAATTATGATTTTACAGTGAAAAAATATTAATTAATCTAATTAATTAATATAAATTTATCCTACACTAGGATCTAAATATGATATATAGCATGCATGCATTTAAATTTGAATTTCAATTCAAATAGTAAACACTTTACTGTAATGTGTTCAGAACACAATATCTTTGTGCGGGTAGTAGATCACCGCAATCTGATCACCGTCGGAGAGTCTGATCATTGCGATGCAGCCACACAACGTGTCTGGCCTCTGTGGATCATCCACACGAAGCTCCCAGTCTGATCGACTCCTCATGAGTGCTAGCTCATTGTAGAGCCATTTTTACGACCGATGCTGATCGAACTATTTTGATCGATGTCTGTCGATTATTTGGATGCTCTGGATCATCAACAGACGTGCTTGAGAGGATGTTGAAGATCTTTCTGAGATTTTGTGGGCTCACGACACTCATAGCTCACTTTCTCACTTTTCGAATCCCAGGCTAAAACTCTAGGGAACTCACTGGAAACCTTGCACCCACTTTTCTTTCTTTTCTTTCTTTTTCTCTTGGAAGGATATGGACTTCCTTCTCATGCACAAGACTTCTCACGCCCCAGAATTTTTCTTCAAAAATCTTCTTCTTGCATGCCCCACTCTTCTCCTCTTTTTATAACAACATCAAATGTCTTATCCAAAAGAAAAGATAAAGATGAGTAATTGCATATTTGAATTCAAATCAAATTTTGAATTCAAATGGACACCAACTCATCCCTTATCCACTAAAGGTGTGAGGCATGGCTTAAATTATGCATGGAGAGATTTCATGAGAAACCTTTTCTCATGTAATAAATGGGGCATAAAAAAAGGGATAAGGTGCAAAGATTGATTGCCCATTCAAATTCAAACTTTATTTTGAATTTGAATGGCCAACCAATCATCCTTATCCATTCATATGGCACATTAAAGTGGGGCGTGGAGAGGACTTGGCGTGAGAAAATAATTCATGAGAAGTTCCTTCTCATGAATTCAAATGGGCGCAATGGAAGTGAGGTGGCGCATGGAGATTGGGTCAAGGTGGTTTAATTATTTAAACCAACCTAATTGAACCAAATAATTTAGGTCCAATTAGATTAATTTAAATCCAACTAAATTAGGCTTAATTAGGCTCAATAAAATCTTAATCAAATCAGGAATTGACTAAGCCCAACCCCTGATCAAATCAGGGACCAAACCATCTCGATGATTAGGTCAACTCTTAACCTAATCGGGTCAAACCCAACTGAATCCAATTCAATTGGACTTGATCCAAAAATAATTACTCAATCAAATTGAGTTAATTAGCGATCAAATCACTAATTAAACCTCTCATAAATACTGAATCCAAATTCAATGGGCAATCGGGCATCAGAATTCATCGATATGTAACCCTGATCGAAAAGTCCCAACCAGTGGGACTCTTGACCCGGGTACCCATAATGTGTGAAACTCATGATCAGAGAATCTTGATTCTCGATCACTGAGTCTCAAACATGTAGGATTCTACACCAGCTATCAGATCAGATAGAAACTTCTAATGTGTGTGACCCCACAGGTTCGAACCTAAGCCGGTAGCACAGGAACCAATTTCTGTACTAATCGAGGTAACCATCTAGCAATGGTATCGATGATCGGATAGGTCGAATAGTCGCAATCGCAACACTCAGAACCTACGTGAATATGGTTACTGTATAATTCATCTTTTGACCTCTATGTTTAGGATGACTCAGGATTAAACTGTCAACCCTGATTCTATCATCCGAATCGTGCTCAACTCAAACAGTCCTATGACTCCTCACAAAGACTACCCTGGCCAAGGATTTGCTAAATTGAAACATGACTGTACACAGCTCCTAAACTGGAATGGTCAATCCCATCTTGACACACGCATCGACAAGTCAAGTACTTGACTACACCCAGCAGCCTTCCATCACTGAATTAGAAATTCAGGTAGTCCAGTACCTAAGTGTAGTGAGTTGCTTGCAAGTCACCGTGACGGTCTCAGGCCGGAGGACATTTATACCCATATTCCATCGAGTAAATCTTGACAGCAGAAATAGCTCTGAGTCGGTCACGTTCAGTGCAGATGTACCCTTACATCTCACCTGTATGCCATACCAGTGTCTCCACACTCATTGGTTAAAAGGACAATCAATCTATATGGCACACAACGACCTATGCTTGATAAACGTTGTCGTCTTGGTAACAACATATCATTTGGTCGCAAACAGATTTAAGGACTAAACGATAAATCCTCCTTTATCGAGTCTAAATAGTCCTAAGGACTTCACCACAACATAGGAGTTCATTAGAAGATGAAAATTTTGTGATGAAAAATATCAAAATAATTTTTATTAATTCATAATTCATGTACATATACAAAAATGAGCACAACCGTCAACAAGCTGATGATTGGCTTTGGGACATTATTCCCAACAATCTCCCACTTGGCCTAAAGCTAATCGGTGCAGTATCTAATACCCATCTTCGACTTGTAGTCGTCGAACTCCTTCACCATAATGGCTTTAGTGAATGGGTCAGCCAGGTTCTCCTTTCCGTCGATCTTCTGAAGGTCGATTCACCTCGATCCATAATTTTCGGATGAGATGGTAGCGACGCAGAATATGCTTCATCTGCTGGTGTGCCTTGGATTTCTTCGCCTGAGCAATGGCTCCAGAGCTGTCACAGTAGAGCAAAACTGGACCATTAGCCCACTTATAAATGCAGGGCTCTTCTCCATTCTTAACGAAGCCATACGTCTTGATCGTCCTATCAAAATGTATGTTCCAACTCCGGGATGCCTGCTTAAGTCCATAAATGGACCTTTGTAGTCTGCACACCTTAGACTCATCTGTGGATGTGAATCCTTCAGGTTGTATTATATACACCTCTTCGTCCAGCTCTCCATTTAGGAAAGCTATCTTTACATCCATTTGCCAGATTTCATAGTCCAATGGACAGCTATCGCAAGAATAATCCGAATGGATTTGAGTATTGCCACAGGAGAAAATATCTCATCATAGTCTATACCATAATGTTGATGACATCCCTTGGCAACCAGATGGGCTTTATAGGTTTTCACCTTTCCGTCTGCGCCCCTCTTCCTCTTGAAGACCCACTTACACCCTATGGATTTTACTCCTTCGGGTGGGTCAACCAATGTCCACACATCGTTGACCTTCATGGACTCCATTTCGAATTTTATGGCCTCTAGCCATTTCTCAGAGTCGGGTCTCTGCATTGCATCCATGTAGGTGATCGGATCCTCATCATTTTCATCAAGTTCGATAAGATCGTCGTCCCGGACCAAGAAACCATAGTATCTATCCGGTTTATGTGGTACTCTACCAGATCACCTTAAGGGTGCTTGATCAATGGGCTCCGGATCTGATCTAATCAAATTCGATTTAGGTTCAGCAACTTGTCTCGTTTTTTCACCTGTCAAACTTCGTCAAGTTCGACCTTAGAGACAACAGTCCCTTCACCAAGAAACTCTTTTTCCAAAAAGATTGCCTTAAGGCTGACAAATACCTTTTGCTCATCAGTCAGGTAGAAATAATATTCTTTGGTCTCTTTTGGGTATCCTATAAAATTACACTTGTCAGACCTAGGTCCTAGCTTGTCTGTAATTAAATATTTAACATAAGCCGGACACCCCCAAACCCTAAGGTGCGAGAGTACTGGCTTACATCCTATCCATATCTCATATGGTGTTTTGGTTACAGACTTACTCAGAACTCTATTTAGAAGGTAACAAGTCGATTTGAGCGCATATCCCCAGAGGAAGATCGGCAGACCAGCAAACCCTATCATGGATCGAACCATGTCCAACAAGGTCCGATTTCTCCTTTCAGATACACCATTATATTGTGGTGTTCCAGGAGGAGTCCACTAAGAGAGAATCCCATTCTCCCCAAGATATGCAGAAAATCATTGGAAAGGTATTCACCTCTTCGATCAGATCGAAGAGTTTTAATACACTTTTCAGTTTATTTTTCTACCTCATTTCGGAATAGTTTGAACATTTCAAACGACTCCAATTTATGCTTCATTAAATAGACATACCCATACCTCGATAGGTCATCTGTAAAGGTTATGAAGTAGAAATATCCACCTCTTGTACTTGAGCTCATGGGTCCACATACATTAGAATGTACCAAACCCAAGAGTTCACTGGCTCGCTCACCTTTTTCAGTAAAAGGTGATTTGGTCATTTTACTAAGAAGACAGAACTCACAGATTGGAAGTGATTCACAATCACCTACTTCAAGAATTTCTTCTTGAGCCAACCTATTTATCCTGTTCTTATTGATATGACCTAGCCTACAGTGCCAAAGGTAGACTTCTGACACATTATTTATTCTAGGCATTTACCGAAGGTTTGAACTACATTAACAGGTTATGATAGAAAGTAAATTCCATTATTAAGTTGTCCAATAAACATTGTAACATCATTCAAAATGATATTGCAAACATTTTCTTTTATTAAAAATTGATAACAGTTCATGACCAAAAGGCCTACAGAAATAATATTTAATAAAAAGCTTGGACAATAGTGACATTCACTCAGAATTAATTTTCGAGAATTGATTACAAGGTTCATGATTCCTAATGCTAGAACTGGAACTTTGCTTCCATCTCCAATGTTCAGGAACCTCTCACCTTCATCAAATCTCCTACTGACCTACAGACCCTGCATCGAATTGCAAATATGATAAGGGCTTCCGGTATCCAATACCTAGGCAGTAGTATCACAAATAAAAAAGTTGCAAGGTGTTATCATATAATACCTTGCTCCTTCTTCAGCCTGTTCGGGTCCAGGGGGCAATGTATAGAGGACAGTTCCTCTTCCAGTGCCCCTGCTTCTTACAAAAGAAGCACTCCGCCTGGCTCTGGTCGAACTTGCGCTTCTTGGTCTGATCCTGTGTAGACATCCCAGCATGCAGCTGCACCTTCTTATTTTTCTTCTTCTTGTTCTTTTTTTCCCTTTCTTAAAGGGTCGACGACCAAAAGAAGACCCTCCCACAACATTCACCGACTCCTTATGGAGCTGGTGATCCTTCTCAAAGTTCTGCAGCAACCCAACAAGTCGTGGTAGTTCACTGTAGGCTTTGTCATCCAAAAATGAGTAAAGAAGGGGAGGAAGGACTTGGGCAATGAATTAAGGATCGCATCCTTACCGAGCTACTCGTGCAAGGGAAAGCCCAGTTTACTTAGGCACTCAATCATTTCGATCATATACAGTACATGATCAGTGACTGAGGCTCCATCCCTCATCCGAGCATTGAAAATGGCACAACTAGTTTTGTGCTTTCAACATCATCAGGCGTGCTAAAGGAGTCGTTCAACATTTGAAGCATCTCCTGTGGCTGGCGTTCTCGAACCTGCGACTGAACTCATCATTCATTACCGCCAGTATAATGCATCGAACGGTGGTGCGATCGTTGAGCCACTTCTGATAAGTGTCTCAGACCGTCCCTCTAACGTTCGGGGCTGGCTCCTCAGGTGCGGATCTGTTACTACATAAAGGATCCGCTCATGCTCAAGGATGATTTTTAATTTTTGATATTAGCTATCGAAATTAGGTCCCATGAGCTTGTCATTATCTAATAATGATCGGAGCGACAGGGTAGTGGCCATAGCTGCATAAAGAAAAACCAGACCTATATTAGTACATAAATTATTAATACTAATGTTGGTGCAAAAATCCGCTTGCGCCGGAGAAGCTGGAGTCGTGGAAGTCGCGGTCGCCGTCGGGACCTGCAAAGGAAGTCTAAACCGGAGTGGGGTTGCTCCGGCAAGACCCTCCGATGCTCAAGTCAGTTCTCTGCCTCAACAAGAATGGAGTGCTCAACGGAGAATTTAGCAGAATTTTTAGATAAAAAAGATGAGAGCTTAGAGAATAACGTATCTGGGGTCCCCCTTTTTATAGGCGGAGGGTGCCACAGACTGATAGCGACGTTCGTAACCGTCTGGTAGTGGGCTGCCCAGGTCAGGTGGAGTTTGCTGCGAAGAGTAGTGGGGTGGACCCGTGGCTATCACCGGGGCGTGCCACGTGGAGTCTGTCGCGGGGAGTGGAGCAGCGTCTGTTGTCACGACTTGCCAGCGGATGGGAGAATCGCGCGGTATCCGTCGCAGGAAGTGGAGCAAGATCGTGGTCGTTATTGTGGCCTGCCAGGGAGTAGTGGAACTGTGCGGAATCCACCGCAGGAAGTGGAGCAGGATCATGGCCGTTATTGTGGCCTGCCAGGGAGTGCAGATCCACCGGCTAAGTTCGGTCAGCGGACGGAGCCCGGCTCCTATAGGAGTCCGGGCGGAGTCTACTTGCGGTTGAAGTTGTTGGCGGAGTCCGGCTCCCGTAGGAGTCCGGACAAGTCTGTCTGCAGCCGTTGGAGTCGAGGATGAAGCCCGGCTCCCGTAGGAGTCCGGGCGGAGTCTTCCTGCAATTGAAGTTAAAGGCGAAGTCCGACTCCCGTAGGAGACCGGACAAGGCTTACCGCAGCTGATGTTGAGGACGGAGCCGGCTCCTGTAGGAGTCCGGGCGGAGTCTTCCTGCAATTGAAGTTAAAGGCGAAGTCTGGCTCCCGTAGGAGACCGGACAAGGCTTACCGTGGCTGATGTTGAGGACGGAGCCCGGCTCTGTAGGAGTTCGGGCGGAGTCTTCCTGCAATTGAAGTTAAAGGTGAAGTCCGGCTCCCGTAGGAGACCGGACAAGGCTTACCGGCAGCTGATGTTGAGGATGGAGCCCGGCTCCTGTAGGAGTCCGGGCGGAGTCTACTTGCGGTTGAAATTGTTGGCGGAGTTCGGCTCCCGTAGGAGTCCGGACGAAGTCTGTCTAAGCCGTTGGAGTCGAGGACGAAGCCCGGCTCCCGTAGGAGTCCGGCGGAGTCTTCCTGCAATTGAAGTTAAAGGCGAAGTTCGGCTCCCGTAGGAGACCGGACAAGGCTTACCGGCAGCTGATGTTGAGGAGGAGCCCGCTCCTGTAGGAGTCCGGGCGGAGTCTTCCTGCAATTGAAGTTAAAGGCGAAGTCCGGCTCCCGTAGGAGACCGGACAAGGCTTACCGGTAGCTGATGTTAAGGATGGAGCCCGCTCCTGTAGAGTCCGGGCGGAGTCTTCCTGCAATTGAAGTTAAAGGCGAAGTCCGGCTCCCGTAGGAGACCGGACAAGGCTTACCGGCAGCTGATGTTGAGGACGGAGCCCGGCTCCTGTAGGAGTCCGGGCGGAGTCTACTTGCGGTTGAAATTGTTGGCGGAGTCCGGCTCCCGTAGGAGTCCGGACGAAGTCTGTCTGCAGCCGTTGGAGCCGAGGACGAAGCCGGCCCCGTAGGAGTCCGGGCGGAGTCTTCCTGCAATTGAAGTTAAAGCGAAGTCCGGCTCCCGTAGGAGGCCGGACAAGGCTTACCGGCAGCTGATGTTGAGGATGGAGCCCAGCTCCTATAGGAGTCCGGGCGGAGTCTTCCTGCAATTGAAGTTAAAGGCGAAGTCCGGCTCCCGTAGGAGACTGGACAAGGCTTACCGGCAGCTGATGTTGAGGAGGAGCCCGGCTCCTGTAGGAGTCCGGGCGGAGTCTACTTGCGGTTGAAATTGTTGGTGGAGTCCGGCTCCCGTAGGAGTCCGGACGAACCTTACCGGCGTTGACGTTGGCCACGAAGCTCGGCTCCCGTAGGAGTCCGGGCGGACCTCCTGGAGTCGATTCTGCTGAGGACTTCGGCTGTGGGTATTTTATACCCAACACCAGTCCCCCTACTTTTGAGTTTGAATTTCGAACGAAGGAAGTACAGAGAGAGATGGGCACAGCCGAAGCCGTCCCTTCGAATCCTGCGCACTGCCGCCCCCAGATATTTTGGCATTAAATGTGCGCGTGCTGGAGTCTTTTCGGATCGGGGGATACGAAGCAACCCTTCGAAATTCTCGCTGGTACACTGGCCCAGGTACGGTGCCATAATGGCCCTGCTGATTCATCAGCCGCTTTTAGCCGCCTGCCGGGGGGAGTGGGACACGTGCCGGGTGTGGACTGGCTTGGGGGGATTCGCGATCATTATGGCGTCGGATCCCAGGGTCTATTTAAACCCATCCTCCCACCTTTAGGTGCCCTATTCCATTTCAGAGTTTCGACCAGTGTCTGCCTTCTCTTCGAGAGCCCTGTTTCAGTGGGCATCTTCTCGAGCCATAGGTGTCTTCCAAATCGTCTCTGTCTTCGTCCCTCTGGTCCCTCAGAGCGATATAGGTTAGTTCCAGCACCTTCAACCTTTTTCCACCGCCTAGGGACTTCTTCTCTGTCATTATTTTTTTGCGTCCCTCCGAGTTAGTTTTCTGTGGCCTCTCGTCCCCCCTTCTGTCCGTCTTCTTAGGGACCTTTAGAGCCCTCCTTCGAAACTACTCGAAATGTCTTCTGGCTCTTCTGCTCCCTGCAGTTTCGGGAGCTCTTCCGCCTCAAACCCCCAGGTCCCCGGCTCTATAGACGAACCTGCGTCTGGGGCTGGGCTCCACCCGATTTTCATGCCGGGCGCCATTCCATGTTCCCTGACCTGGAGGAACTCCTTCTGATAAGGGTTCAGTACGGAGTTCCTCCGGAGTATGACCTGGAGCTGCCTGGCCCTTCTGATCGGGCCAGCACTCCCCCTTCCGATCGTTTTTGTCTGTACCAGGAAGTGTTCCCTGCCGGACTCCAGCTTCCGCTTCCTTCCTTTGTTGTTGCCTTCTTCCGCTTCTTAGACATCTCCTTGGCTTCCGTGGCCCCGAATTCTTTTAGGTTCTTGATAGGATTTCTCTCCCTCTGTCACGTAGTCGAGGTCCATCCGTCCCTCTCCTTGTTTAGGCACTTCTATACCTTCAAGCGCCATCCTTCGCGAAGGACTGGTGGTACTTCTCCCCCCAGTTCAGCAAGAAGGGGTTGCTGAAAGGCGCCCCTTCTTCGATCCACAATTGGAAGGGAAATACCTCTTCGTCCACTGCCCAACCCTGAGACTGGGCCTGCCCCCTTGGGACTCTCTGAGGGATTCTGTCCACCGAGCCCCCAGCCTGGGGGAGGACGACCTTCAGGCTGCCCGAAGCTTCTAGCTTATTCCGCTCCTTCCCTTCCCAATCTTCTGAGGGAGCAGTTTCTTTTCAACATCGGCCTGAGTCCCCAGGATCCAGCGAGTATTCATCTTTTACCTTATCTTCTCTTTTCATGCCTTTCTTCTCTTCTTCTCTTTTTCTCCTCTGTTTCTTTCTTTCTTTCCCTTTCTTCTTTTCTTCTCTCTCTCTTTTTTTTTTTTTTTTTTTTGCGACCTTTGACTCTTGATTGATTGATTTGCTTCTTTTTCTTCTTTCCTTTTCTCTTTCTCTTTCTTTTTTTTTTCTTTTTTTTTTTTTTTTTTTAGGAATGGACGCCGAAGCAGTGCGGATGCTTGCCAGGGGCCTTAGGGCCCACAAGAGAAAGGGTGCCGCGACCTCCGGATCGGCGAGGAGGGCCAGGGCGGAGGAGTCGAGCCTGGCTACACCCATCCAGGCGGCCCCGACCATCGACATTCCCTCGGATGCCGAGCCAACGACTCCCCGGGCCTCCTCGAGGAGTCCGCCGATCGGGGCCCCATTTCGGGGGTCCGCTCCACGGAGGCGCCCATAGCCGAGAGAAAAAGAAGGAAATCGGTGGCCCGCAGGGCGAGTAGCCGCCGAACTGCCACGGACGAGTCCCTCTGCTCCGAAGAGGGGTCGAAGAATCCCTTCAACGATAGGGACTTGATCAGGCAGTTGATCGACGGCTGCATTCTGCCTGACGTCGTTGAGAGGATCGACCGCACCGATCCTGAGCAGTGGGCCTGGGACTCTTTGGAGTCCTTCCATGAGGTAAGCGAGCCTTCATTTACATGGCTACTCGCTTTTGTTCTAATTCCCTGGCCGCCCTTGCAGATTGGGCACCAGCTCCTCGCCTATATCGAGGTGATGAGTCGTGTGAGAGGGACATCCTCCAGGTGGAGGAACGCTGTCAGGCCGAGGTTGCTCGCCTCCAAGCGAAGACAGCCAAAGTAGTCGCCCTCCAGGAGGCCCTGAAAGAGAGAAACGAGCTCGGGAGGAGGAGAGGCAGACCTTGGAGGAGTCGGCGAGAAAGGCGGAGGCCGAGGTCGCCAACCTGGCCGAGCAAATCTCGATCCTGGTCTCGGAGGCCAGAGCCCTTGCGGTGGAGGAATTCAAGGCCTCCGCGGAGATGAGGGACCTGAAGGTCCAATTTGGCCAGGAAGCGTTCGTTAAGGGGTTCGAGCTCTGCCAAGAGAAGGTGGCCAGAAAATTCCTGGAGCTCGACCTCAGCTTCCTAGGCAAGGAGTCTGAAGATGAGGCCGGTCCCTCGTCAGCCGCCACTGCTGTCGCAGCCCCCGTGCCGGGGATGCCGAGTTCTCCACCCCCCACCCCTGAGGTCTGAGACCTCGATCTTGTACCTTTATTTTGTCATAATTTTTTTTTCTGTTTGTCTTCAAAAATCATTCAATCAATAAAGTTGAATTTCTTGTTGCGGGCGGCTTCTCCTTCTCCCCCTCCTTCTCTCTGCTCTTCTTCCTGCAATGAGTCGTGCTTTGACGCTTTTACCTTCCGATGGCAGTGCCCTGCAGAAGCGCTCCCCCTGCCCCTGGGGTTCCCGCTGAAATCGATGATCCAGCGGCTGAAGAAGGAAGTCCTTCACCTGACAAAGAAGTTGAAGAAGACGGAAGGCGAGCTCCGCAAATTGAGAGAAGGTCACTCTGAAGCCACCGCTGAGGCCACCCACTTTCGGAATCTCCACGTGAAGGGGATCATGGAGTATAGCCGGAGGAAGGCGGTCTTCGCAAAGGAACTCGAGGAATGCAAGAAGAGCACCAGCGATCGAATTTGGGCTCAGGCTGCCAGGATC
>NC_026000.2:65820279-65839946 GCF_000442705.2 Elaeis guineensis
TGATACAAAAAAAAATATTGATATTAGAAAGAATAATATTTTAAAAATTTTAAATTATTTTAAATATCTTAATGTGATTTTTAAAAGTAGTACTTCCACCTACTATGCTACAAAAATAATTAGCATCCTAATTCTAGGATGAGTGGACCTTTGATTTTTGATTTTAGATTTAGAATATTTAGAGATAAATTTTCTCTATCCTAAAAATTAAATTTTATAATTCTATTTATTAGGAAGAATTTGAGATTGTTTATTGAATAATATTTTGATCTTAGATTATTATACTCAAATATTTATCTCCAGGTATAATAAATTTGAAGTTTGGACTCTTTTGATCATTATTATTTCTCTGACTGAATAGAAAAGATTAGGTTATCTATTGATATTGATGATTATTCTACAAAAGATGGATTAGAATTATTTATAATTTAATTTGATAATGAATCGATTAATTAAGAGTTGTTAATGTTTAGATAAAGAAAATTGATATACTTACTTAGAATAGAGACATTGATTTTGATTATAAGAAAAATATAATTTTGATTTAGATCAATTTTTGAATTATTGATTTTTATTATGGAATGACTTAATGATAAAATTTGCTTCAAGAATTAGAATATTTAAGAGTTTGAGGGTTTGAGTAAGAAAATTTCGATGACTAGAAATAGTGATTTTGATTCTAATCAACACCGATGATATTGATCTATTCTTTATGAAATGATTAAATGATGAAGTTACATTGAGAATTAAAATATCAAAAGTTCGAGAATAAGATTGAAAATGATAAATCTTCAACTTTTGAAAGTACGAATAAAAAATATTTTGAATTTTGATTGATTGGATGTCATCATATGATTCACATAAGTATGTTTTCCTATCTTATGATAGGTTGAAATTAAGAGTGGATAATATTTAAAAAAAAATGAATGATGATGATGAATGAAGTTCTTATGCAAGAATAGAGACATTGATTTTCTTCTATTCACAAGAGATAGATTTGATTTTGATCTAGTCATAAGGTATTGAATACTATTTATAGGAAATGAGATCATAATTTCGAAATCTTGAAACATTGAAAATCTTTGAGATGTTGATCTTGATAAATAAGAAAATGAATGGTTCCATTTCAGATCAATATTTGATGTATTAACTTTTTCCTTATAAAATGATTTAAGAATCAATTTTATATCAAGAATTAGAATATTGAAATATTTGTAGATGAGATTCAAGTAAGAAAAATGAAGACTCAAGCAAGAAAAATTTCGAGGACGAAATTTTTTAGAGGGGAAGAATGTGATGGCCCGACCGAGTAAAGAATCCCAACCCAATAAAGCCCAAAAAAAAAAAAAATAGAGGAGAAGACTCCCAAAGGGAGTCTTCTTCCTCCGTTCACTGGCTCCCAATCGGAGTGGAAAAGAGCCCCCTCTGGCTCTATTTAAGGAGGAGATCCCTCCTCTCTCCCTTCCACCAAAGATCCGAGATTCAGTTGGCGGCAATCACCAAAAAACTACCATAGAGACCCATCCCTGTGCCCATCCAATTGCTCACGGAAAAACCTCGCCGGCATCGAAGGTAAGCCTCCTCCCTTCCTCTCTTCTCTCCTTTCCTTCCCATGCCGGTGTGCATGCTCGCCGGATGACCGGAGTCATCGGATTTCTTTGAGAAAAAGGGAAGTTTCTGCTGGAGCATGATCCTGGCTCCTCCCACGAACCTTGGGTGCAGCAAACCAGCAACGAATAAATCTGGAGACTTCTGGACTCGATCAAAGGCCCTTGACGAAATCAGCCTGTTGCTGTCTTCTTCGTCAGCCTTTCGTTCCAGATGAAGAACGCCTCTGAAATCACCTCTAAAAATCCAAGATCTGGTATGTCCAACCAGATCAGGCCTGGACCGAGGTCTTCCAATTCATAGATCTCGAATCGGGTATTCTAGATAGGGAAGAAGGTAGATGGAGACAGACCTTGCAGATCTATCCTGCTGCAGCCTTTCTTGTAGATCTGTTGATGGAGATCTCACCCGTGCCTCAAACAACCTCAGATCAACTCCAGATCTGAGAGAACTTGTAGCAACCTCTTCACAAGAGATTTCAGGTCTGGACTGATGTTTGGGTGGCTGCAAGAGAGGGAGGGGCAGATCTGGTTGGCAGCACAAAGGGGGAGGGGCTTGCACCTCCCTGCTTTTCTTGCCTTATCTGGACCTGGCGGCAAGAAACCCTAGGGTTTCTTGCTCCTGGGGCATGGAGATAGCTGGAGAGAGAGGGAGAAGAGAGAGAGACTTGGGAGAAAGAGTCTTGTATTTCTCTTGGCTTAATCAAACCTATACAGTGTATGTATATATAAACACAGGTCAAGTGACCCAAACCCAAAACTCCCTTGACCAACTCTATGGGAGATTAGGTTAACCCAAGCCCATGTACCCCATAACTCGACCTAATCTCACCTATCCTGGGCTCAGACCTGGCCCATAAAGAGTTGGTCCCTTGAGGCCCACATAACCTAGACCTCAAGAACCCAAAAGGCCCACAGCCTTTCAACCTAGGGCCCAACTAGCCCTAAAGCCTCCATGAAGCCCTCATGAATGATGGACCTTGGCCTTAGCCTTTGTCCCAAGGCCTCAACCAGCTCCACTCTGTCCATCAGCCGAATCAGCTCAACACATCTCTGAAAGCTGTCCCGTGGAAGTACCTTCGTAAGTGCATCAGCTGGGTTCTCCTTGGTGTGTACCTTTACCAGCTCCACCTCGCCATCCTCCACAAGCTCCCTGATCCGATGATACCGAATGTCGATGTGCTTTGTCCTTGCATGATAGACTGAGTTCTGTGCTAATAGAAGTGCACTCTGGCTGTCACAGTGCACTCTAATGGCCTCCTGAGTAAGGCCCATCTCCGTCAACAAACCCTTCAGCCAAATTGCCTCCTTAGCTGCTTCTGTCAGCCCGATGTATTCCACCTCTGTAGTGGATAGGGCCGTGATAGGCTGCAGACTCGATCTCCAAGAAATAGGACCTCCATACACGCTAAAGATGAAGCCTGTCGTAGACCTCCGGGTATCCACATCTCCACCGAAGTCTGCATCTACATAACCGCCAACCAGCCCCTGAGCCTCCCTAAACATGTCAGAGTATCCCACTGCACCTCCTCGCTGTCTGTAGCAGATGCCAACTCCAACTGTACCCGCCAGGTATCTGAATATCCACTTCAGAGCTCTCCAGTGCTCCCTGCCAGGCTGTGCCATGAACCTGCTAACCTGACTCACTGCATGAGCGATGTCTGGCCTACAACAGACCATCGCATACATCAAGCTCCCAACTCCTGAAGCATAAGGAACCATCTCTATCTCCTGAGCCTCCACCTCAGTCTGTGGTGCCATGGTCTTTGAGAGTCTGAAGTGACCGGCAAGTGGCAGCTCCGCCGGCTTTGCTCCCTTCATCCCGAACCTCTCTAAGACCTTCTGTATGTAGCCCCCCTGAGATAGATGCAGCACCCTCCGGGCTTGGTCTCTGAAAATCTCCATGCCTAGGATCTTCCTTGCAGGGCCCAAATCTTTCATCTCAAACTCTCGAGATAAGGATGCCTTCAGATCCTGCACAACCTTCCTACTCTTGCATGCTATAAGCATGTCATCCACATACAAGAGTAGGAACACTCTAGAACCATCCTCAAGAGACTGAACATAAACATCGGGATCAAACTCGTACCTGGAAAGTCCAATGCTGCGCACATAGGAGTCGAACCGCTTGTACCATTGCCTCGACAACTGCTTCAGCCCGTACAATGACTTCTGCAACAAACAAACCTTTCCCTCTGATCCTGGATCCCTGAAACTGGGTGGCTGCTCCATGTGAATCCTCTCCTCCAAATGCCCATGGAGGAATGCCGTCTT
The DNA here is from genome assembly GCF_000442705.2 of Elaeis guineensis. Taxonomy (NCBI): domain Eukaryota; kingdom Viridiplantae; phylum Streptophyta; class Magnoliopsida; order Arecales; family Arecaceae; genus Elaeis; species Elaeis guineensis. The sequence goes on from NC_026000.2 coordinate 65,824,161, forward strand.
GACATCTATCTGCTCCAGCTCTAAATCTTAAGCTGCTACAATACTCAGCAACACTCTGATGGAAGTATGTCTGACGATGGGAGAGAAGACCTCGCTAAAGTCGATGCCTTCCTTCTGGGAGTATCCCTTGGCCACTAACCTCGCCTTGAATCTGATACCTCCCTGCTCTGAAGGTCCTTCCTTACGACTGTAGACCCATTTGCAGCCAATGGGCCTCTTCCCCTGTGGCAACTGCACCAATCGCCACATCTGGTTCTGGTGGAGAGACTGCATCTTCTCGGACATCGTCTGGACCCACCGCTCTCTGTCCTGGCTCTTAATAGCCTCCTGATATGTATATAGGTCTCCATTCGCTGTCACCAGGGCATATGACAGCATCTTCTCGAAGCCATATCGATTCGGTTGCCTGATGGTCCTCTTGGGCTTGTGTAGGGCAACACCGATATCAGTCCTCGTCCAGCTCGCTTCTGCTGGACCTCTTCGCCTCGATCATCCATTCGAGTCCTCTCCACCTGTGGAGACACCTTAGGTAGGTTCTCCACCTGAATGTCATGTCCTCCAGTAGTATCTACAAGAGGCAAAATCAAAGAGGTAAGCTATCCAGCAGTGCCCTGCTGGACCTCCTCCTGCTCCTGCTGCTCCTCCATGCCTGCTCGTCTTCGTAGGACTAACTCCTCATCAAAGGTCACATCCCGACTAATGATGACCTTCTTTTCCAAGGGATCCCACAGTCTATATCCCTTGACTCCTCGCGGATAGCCTAGAAACACCACCTTGCGTGATCTGGCATCTAGCTTGCTCTGCTCACCAGCTCCAATGTGCACATAGGCCGTGCACCCAAATACCCGTAGATGGCCCAGCCCAACTGTCCTCCCAGACCACACCTCCTCTGGAAGCCTGCCATCCAACCTGGTGTGAGGTGATCGATTGACCAAGTAATCCGTTGCGTCTACTGTGTCAACCCAGAACTCCTTTGGAAGCCCTACCTGTAGCCTCATGCATTGTGCCTTTTCCAGAAGTATTCTATTCATCCTCTCGGCCACCCCATTCTGCTGTGGAGTCCCCTTAATTGAGAAGTGTCTCTTGATCCCACACTCCTCACAGTAGTCCTGGAACTCTCTGCTGGTGTACTCCCCACCATTGTCTGACCTCAGACACTTCACGCTCCTCCCCTGCTCCTTCTCCACCTCCGCTCTCCAGATTTTGAGCTTGGTGAAGACCTCAGACTTCTCTCTCATGAAGTAAATCCAGAGTTTCCTTAAGAAATTATCAATTAGGGTCATGAAGTATCTGACCCCATTCCTAGCTAAAACTAGGGCTGGTCCCCACACATCCGTGTGTACTAACTCCAGAGGGGCTGCACTATGGGCTATACTGATGTTAAACTGAACTCTCCTCTGCTTTCCCATCTGGCAAGGCTCACAGATCTCCCCTGTAGCACCATCCTCCAGATCAGAGATAAGTCCTCTCCTGCTCAACTCCCTCAGCCCCTTGTCACCCATGTGGCCTAGGCGATAGTGCCACATCCTGTAAGCCCCCTGTTGGTCCTGTGCTGCAACTGCTGCATCAGACTCTCCGATCACCACAGATTCCTCCATGCGATAGAGGTTATTGTCCAACCTCCTGTCTCTCATCACTATCATAGCTCCATTGGAGATGTTTAGTACTTCACTTCTAGCCCTACTGCTGAAGCTGTATCCACTGTGCTCCAAGTAGCCTAGTGACACCAGATTCTTTTCCAGCTCCGAGACGTGCTTTACATTTGTCAATGTCTTCATAATCCCATCAAACATCCTCACCCTGACTGTCCCTATCCTAGCCACTTTGCAAGGATGATTGTCGCCTAGAGTCACTGATCCCTCATCTATCTTGGTGTATGTCGCAAACCAAGACCTGTATGGTGTGTAGTGATGTGAGCATGCAGAGTCTAGTGTCCACTCCTCTGTGTAATGCTTGTGACCATCTGATACCACAAGTAGATCATCCTTCACCTGCTGCCCAGCAATTGCACTCACTGATTCTGAGCCACTTCTTTCTCCCTTCTTGCTCTTTCATAGTGGACATTCTCGCTTGAAGTGCCCGAGCTCGTTGCACTTGAAGCATTTCATCTCTTTCTTTTCCTTCTTGGACTTGGACTGCCCCCTGGACTTGCTTCTGCCTCTGCCTTTACCTGTCCTCTCCCCTACTGCCGAACCCTCCTGGGGAGCCCGATCTCTGATCAACTTTTTTCTTTGCTCATTAGACCTCAGCACTGAGACCATGTCCTCATATTCTAGAGTCTCCTTGCCGTAGAGCAGTGTAGTCACCAAAGAGTCATATGATCCTGACAGTGAACACAAAAGCAACAGGGACTTGTCCTCCTCATCCAGCTTCACCCCGATATTCATCAACTCCGTGCACAACTGGTCGAACCTCTGAATGTGGCCAATCACATCAGATCCCTCTAGCATCCGAAGACTGTACAACCTCTTCTTTAGCATTAGCTTGTTGCACATATTCTTTCCCATATACATGGTGTGCAACTTCGATCAAAGGCCCTTCGAGGTCTTTTCTTCCAGCACCGAATATAACGCCGCATCCACCAAACATCCTTTGATCACCGAGCATGCTTTCTTCTCCAACGATACCCACTGTCTATATGTCATTCCCTCAGGCTTATCATCCAAAGCCTGATCCAGATCTGCTTGCACCAGAAGATCCTCCACCTGAATTTTTCACATGAAAATTTTTTTTTGCCATCAAACTTCTCAAAATCGACCTTCATATTGCTGCCCATGACTGGATCCAAGCCAAACAAGCAATATAAAATCAAGAAGTGTAGAATATACCTTGATGGTACCTTGTTGAAAAATTTTAGCACTTGGGATCTTCAACTTCTCGTGCTTGGAACTGCTTCCTCACCACCGTGGCTCTGATACCAACTGTTGGAGCATGATCCTGTCTCCTCCCACAGACCTTGGGTGCAGCAAAACCAGCAACGAACAAATCTGGAGACTTATGGACTCGATCAAAGGCCCTTGACGAAATCAGCCTGGTTGTTGTCTTCTTCATCAGCCTTTCGTTCCAGATGAAGAATGCCTTTGAAATCACCTCTAAAAAATCCAAGATCTGGTACCCAACTAGATCAGGCCTGGATTGAGGTCTTTCAATTTATAGATCTCAAATTGGGACATTCTAGATAGGGAAAAAGGTAGATGGAGACAGACCTTGCAGATCTGTCCTGCTGCAGCCTTTCTTGTAGATCTGTTGATGGAGATCTCACCCGTGCCTCAAACGACCTCAGATCAACTCCAGATCTGAAAGAAACTTGTACCAACCTCTTCGCAAGAGATTTTAGGTCCTGGACCTGATGTTTGGATAGCTGCAAGAGAGGGAGGGGCAGATCTGGTTGGCGGGACAAAGGGGGAGGGGCTTGCGCCTCCCTGCTTTTCCTGCCTTATCTGGACCTGGCGGTAAGAAACCCTAGGGTTTCTTGCTCCTGGGGTGTGGAGAGTAGCTGGAGAGAGAGGGAGAAGAGAGAGAGAGATTTGGAAGAAAGAGTCTTGTATTCCTCTTGGCTTAATCAAACCTATACAGTGTATGTATATATAAATACAAGGTCAAGTGACCCAAACCCAAAACTCCCTTGACCAACTCTATGGGAGATTAGGTTAATTCAAGCCCATGTACACCCATGACTCGACCTAATCTCACCTATCCTGGGTTCAGACCTGACCCATAAAGAGTTGGTCCTTTGAGGCCCACATAACCTAGACCTCAAGAACCCGAAAGGCCCACAACCTTTCAACCTAGGGCCCAACTAGCCCTAAAGCCTCCATGAAGCCCTCATGAATGATGGACCTTGGCCTTAGCCTTGGTCCCCTGGGCCTTGGGCACACCACCTGGATCATAACAGTTTCCGGTTCCATTGGATGTTTGGGCGTCGGTGGCCGTCGTCAGCCACCGTCTTGGCCCTCCTCTTATCGTTGGATTGCCTCCCTCCTGCCGACGGCCGCCCCACGCCGGCTGCACCATCGGTCGAAACTCCAATGAGGGATTTAAGATCCCCTGTTTCAGCCCAAAGCAACCCACGGGAAGAAGAAGAAAGAAAAAAAGAAAAAGAAAAGAAGAAGAAAGAAAAAGAAAAAGAAAGAAAAAAGAAGAAGAAAAAAAAAGAAAAAAAAAGAAAAAGAAGAAAGAAAAAAAAAAGAGAGAAGAAAAAGAAGAAGAAAAATAATATAATAATAATAAATAGGATTTTCTCTCCTCTCTCTTTCGTGAAGAAAAAGAAAAAAAAAAGAGAAAAGAAAAAAAATTATTAAATTAATTAATAAATAATGATATAAATAATAAAATATGAGAAAGAGAGTTTCTCTCTCTTTCCTCTCTCCCTTCAGTCTGAACTAGTATTTTCTCTCTATAAAATTAGACTTTCTCTCTCTAGAATCCACTCTCTAGATTATTTCTCTCTTCTAATATTTTTAAAATTTTGAGAAGAATGATGATGAATTTAAATAATCCTCGTGATGGATTTTTGATCTGTGATTGTCGGACGGTACACCGACATCCACTTTGATCAGATCAAGTATTTTTAGATTTTATTTTTTATAATTTTATTGAATTATCCACATGATAATTTCAGCATGATTTGATCTGATCGATCGAATTTGTTGAATCATATTGTCTGAAGAATCCAAGATGAGTTTTCTCTCCCTAAAATTTTCTCTCTCTAAAATTTTTTTTCTCTAAAATATTCTCTCTCTTGATTGATTCTCTCTCTAAAAAGATTAGTGAATGAAAAAAAAATTTTAATAGTCCTGATTTGATTCTAATGAAGAACCCTGATCTAGGATTGTTGGGCAGTGTACTGGTACTTACCTTGATCAGATCCGATATTTATCAATTTAATTATCCATGATCCCGATTTAATCATGATTTGATCATGTTGATTTCACCACTCGAGATATTGGACTAATCATAATGTTGGATTGTGTCATCTGATCAATTCGAATTGTACCTCATGAATTCTCTCTCCTCTAATTGTCTCTCTCTACTTGATTTTATGAAATCGATGAAGAAACCTCGATCCTATCACTTCAAATCCGATTTGATCTGATAGTCAAATTTTAGATCATTTAGGTCCTAATTAGATTTTGATTAGATGAACTTAGATGATCGGATCCAATCTAAACTGTTAAAATATGGTATTCATATTCTTTCTAATTATTGAAATTGATTCTGTATAGGATTATGGATGTTTGATCATGGGATATCGCGATATGATCTACGAACAGAATTTTTGAAAGAAAATTTATAGAATTATGTGGATTTATTGGAATGCATTCGAGGTAAGTAATGTTTCACTTTTTCTAGATTTATCAGCAAATTATAATATATTTTTCTGACATGATTTGTGAAACGATGCATGAATTGGATGAATGGTATTTTGTTATCAAAATATCTTATTCGAAATGTTATGATGAAGTATGATTGAACATATTGATTCCATGATGTATTATATTGATTGATTTCGATACTACATGATTATATATTTTATTATCAAAATTAGAATATAAAATATGATTTATGAAGAATTATGATATAAGAAATATTATGAATTGACAACCTGACTATGTAAAGGACCCCGCCAATGGGGGCATATACGTTGGCAATTGATTGTCCTGAGGGTTTATGTCGCCAGCGAGACCAGCGACATGTCGCCAGAGAGACCAGCGACAAACCGCCAGCAAGACCAGTGGTTCCAAAGGACTTGGCTGCCAGATGATTTGCAGCCTACCGTAAGTAGATACGCAGTATTTTGACCCTGTCACAGAAAAAATATGGTCATAGTCATGGTTGGTAAGAAAAACTTAAGAAATTGATGAATTTAAGATGATAAGCATAATTTGAAATTATGATTTCATGAATTTACATATTGATTTTGTTATTATCAGTAAACCGACATGTACAGTATTATTACCTGATTTATTCAGTTAAAGGTATACACTGCTTACTGGGCTATTTAGCTCATGATGAGTTTTATATTTTTCTTTACAGATCCAGAAAATTAGCATGATGCGGGATTTTGGTTGGGAGAGCGATTAGAGATGGAGTTAGCCCATTTGATTTAGAATTTTCTCAGAATTGATTCAAGACTTTTATTTTTAAATGTTGACTTTGTCAGATAATTATTTTTCTTTTGGACACTGAGTTTTGATTTGTTATTTGAACTAAGGTTTGATTGTTAAAAATTAAAAAATTATTTAACTTTATGTGTAAGATATCATGATGAGATGCCTTGCATGCTTATGGAAAAATTTTTCTATGAGTATGCGGTGGTTGCCATGACCCTCGATTTATAATCTCGGATCGGGGGCGTGACATAAACTATCCACAAAAATAATTCAAGGATATTATGTACATCACCAATATTTTTTTTCATTAAAGGACAAATATTGGTTCATGCACATCATCCTTGAATAAAAATTCTAAGATTTATAGATTTGTTATGCTACAATTAATATATTATTATTATAACTATTTTTATTTTTAAATTATTTTCAGATCATGAATTATACTTTAGAGTAAAGCAATAAATAATCATGTCTAATGACTAAAATCAATTAAAAAAAGAGAAAAAAATTTAAAAAATTATAAAAATTTAAAAAAAATAAAAGTGTTGCCTGATCTGATCTTCCAACTCTCCTGTAGATTCCACACAGAGAGAGAGAGATAGGTATCAAGATAAGCGAATGCTGGCGGCTGTGCAGTGATGGTGACGGTGGTGCAGTGACGGTGATGATCTACAGTATGCCTGTGAGATAGAGAGAGCCAGAGAGAGACACAGCCAGAGAGAGCTAGAGAGCTATATATACTTGAGAGATTGCAGCCCGGTGGACAGCGATAGCGGCGCGACGGTGGTGACGGTGACGGCGGGGCGGTGACGGTGACGGCGGTGGAGGCAGAGCGACGACGATGGCCCTAGGGGAAGCAACAACCGTAAGAGAGGGAGAAAAGGAGATAGAGAGAAAGTGAGGGAGGGAGAGGGAGAAACCGAAGAGGAAGATGATGGCGGTGGTAGAGGGAGGACGACGGCGGTGGCAGAGGGTGGACGACGGCAGTGGGAGGGAGGACGACGGTGGTGGCCTCGATTCGGCCAGCGTGATGGTGGGAGGGAGGATGATGGTGGTGGCCTCAATTCGAGCGATGCGGTGGTGTGGAGGGCTTCAATCCGATCGGTGGTGTGCTCGATCGGAGAGGGAGGACGACGGCTGGCAACGAGCTCGATCGGGGAGGGAGGATGACGACCGACAGTGACAGTGTGAGAGACCGAGAGAGAGACAGACGATTCAACCAGTGTGATGGCGTGGAGGGAGGATGCTGATCGAGGAGGGCTTCAACCCGGTTGGTGGCGCACTCGACTAGAGAGGGAGAACGACGATCGGTGGTGAGCTCGACCGGAGAGAGAGGACGACGACCGATGGCAGCGACGTGAGAGAGCAAGAAAGAGCGGGCGATTCGGTCGACGCGGTGGCATGGAGTGAGGACTCCGATCGGGGAGGGCTTCAACTTGGCCAGTGGCGCGCTTGATCGGAGAGGGAGGAGGACGGCCGGCGGCAAGCTCGATTGGGGAGGTAGCAGCATGCTCAGTGGTGTGGGACAGCGAGAGGGAGATCAGGCGTTTTGGAGAAAAAATTTATCTTAAAACAACATTTTTTTTCCCAACAAAATAATCTTTAGCGACGAAACAATTTTGTCACCAAATATAAAAATTTTATCACAAAAACTATATTTTTTACAATAAAAATTATTCATCATAAATAATTATTGTTTAATGATGAAAAATTTATTTCATCGTAAATAATTTTATTTTTGATGATGAAAAATTTATTTTATCAAAAAAAAATTCTAGCGATGAAAAAAATTTTATCGTTAAAAATACACTTCTAGCAATGAAAATTAAAATTTTATCAAAAAGATTCAAATTTTTTTTTTAACAAAATAACATTTAGTGATGAAATATTTTTATTGTCAAATATAAAAAATTTTATTGCAAAAACTATATTTTTTTGCAACGAAAATTATTTCATCCTAAATAATTTAATTTTTAGCGACGAAATTTTGTTTCATCTTAAATAATTTTATTTTTGATGATGAAAATTTATTTTATTGTAAAAAAATAAAAACTCTAGTGATAAAAAAAAATTTGGTCGTTAAAGATTTACTTCTAGCAATGAAAATTATAATTTCGTCGTAAAAGATTTAACTTTTTGCGATGAAAATTTTTTTCATCGCAAATACTTAATTTTTGGCAACGAAATTTTTTTTCATCGTAAAAAACATACTTATTTGCGACAAAAAATTTTTTTATCGCTAAAAATTCGTCACTAAAAAATAGATTTCTTGTAGTGTTAGATATCATCCTTGACCACATGTCGAGGACATCAAGGTACCACCTGACCCATTTTATCAAACTAGAGCTGATGACCTCGGCCAACGACTCATCAAGACCATCATGGAGAGCCAAGTCGAAATGACTTCATCGATCTTAGCTCGGCCACTTGCCGACCCCAAGATCAAGATCTTTCTGATTACATGGGATGATGTCCCACGATCGATGCCGATAAACAAGGCCTTAGTTGTGTGCCATCTTTAGGCCACCAGTCTATTCAGCCATATGGACTAATAATTGGAATCTTCCAATAAACTCTCAGAACGTGGGCACTATCCATGACTAATAATTTTAATTTATAGGTTAGTGGACAGATTCCCTATCTTAATGGCCTGGTGGATCATGGCATAGTTTGATGGCCTATTGGATTTAGACATAATAGTCTAAGACTCTATTTCTATATAAAGAGATAACGAATCCTTAAGGTAAGCAAAACTGAAAAAAGAGAACGTCCTTACGCTTTTATCCTTCTCCTTTTCATTCTTCCATTCTTCTACTATTTTCAAGCTTCGGTTAACTTATGCATCGAAGAATCTTTTTGCTAGAGAACTTTTAATGAAAATAATTTTTTTATATATATTTTTTAAAATTTTTATTTTTAAATCGACAACTATTTTGAGCTAAATCAGCTTCAACCGGAGTCTCTTGGCAACAGATACAGACATAGTTTTGTTAATTACTCCGTTGACATCCGACCCGCTGCCATTCTCCTGCCATGTTCCATGGACTTGCTTCAATAGGAGGGTTGGAGACTCGCTCGAGAGAACTTTCTTTCAAATCCTACCGTTTATCCCGGACACAAGGATCTCCTCCTTCCATCCACAAGTACCACCTTAAAGCATGCACATGTCACGTGCGTCTGCCACCAGAATTCCGTGAAAGCCCTTCGTTCTTAACCGCGTGAGTTCATCCCTAATGGTTCTAAAACCCTAGTTCCCACCACGCCCAAAGTTTTTTTTTTTTTTCTTAAACCTTCCGCCAAACACACCGAAAACCAACTCTCGCTGCTTTAGATTTTCCCCCACCTTTTCGTCTTCCTCTCACAGCGGGGTATTTCCTGCCGCCGCCCCTCCTCCGATATGGCAGCTGCGGCCGTCCTCAGAAACTCGAGCGCGAGGCGCCTCCTCCGCTTCCCCTCCTCTTCCCCTCTCCATTATTCCAGTTGTCGGGGAGCGATCTTGAGTCCTTTCTCGGCTTCAAAGCCGCGCTCTCCGCAGGGTTCCAATGGGGGGAGCGTCTTCGAGGCGGGATTTTGGTGGAGGACGATGGCCACCTTCACTCGCACGTAAGTCTGAATGCAATGGCTCTTCGATGTTGGGTTTGGCACAATGTTTATATCCGATCTAGATGACAGTTTCAACCTTCCCCCCGATGCAAGCATGAGTCCTTCTTTTTCTTTTCTTTGATGTTTTAGTTCTCTTTTTTTCTGATTAATCCATCTTCTTGTTGTTGTTTTTCCTGCTTAAAAGGATGACTTGTTTTTATGAAATGTTTTATGCTGTTTGTTATTTTTTCTTTTTCCCGCTTCGCGCAAGTTTGACTGCTGTTGAGTTATTTCCGTCCTCGGATTAATTGTGGCAATGCATTTTGTTTTTCTTGCATTTGTTTGCTGTCCCTTTTTTCCTATTAATTGATCAACCATGCTTTCTTTATCCATATTTTTGCACATCCCCAACATGGCCATTCGCATTCAGTAGCAGTAACATAGTTCTGGATGTGCTGGCGTGAGGCCTCTAAAATTATTGTTTTGCAATGGTTGATGGAAGGCGTTGGTTGATATTTCAAGTGTATTATCTATGATAAACTAGTGCTTTCCATATTTAAGTCTCGGATAATTTTGAGTTAGTGCATGCTCTAATTTAACCATGTATAATAGGTTGAGAGTATACCTTTGTTTTATCATGAGTTGTTTGTGCTCTCAGGAAGCCTCATGTGAATGTTGGTACCATTGGACATGTCGATCATGGGAAAACTACACTCACAGCGGCCATTACCAAGGTTGAACTGTCGTAAGGGGTTTGATAACTTTTTTGCTCTTATCATAGTTGTTCCCTTTAAGGGCCTGTTTGGACGTCCAAGCAAAAAACCCCATGGGATTCATGGGTTTCGACTAGTGCAACTAGAAAAAAAGAGTTTAGGCTAGGCTTGTATTCCCAATACCCAGCGGCCTTTGGAGTGAGGTGGCCCGAATCCCATAGGAAAAAAAAATGACCTATTTTTTTTCCTATGGGATTCAGGCATGCCCATATAAAAGATAGTCTTGGATGACCGTAAACACAGGCTTTTAGTCCACCCTCTAATTCAATATTTTTTGATGGTTGTACTAGCCCAACCCACGAATGCTGTGGATTTTGGACCCAACCATCCAAACAGGCCTAAATCTATTATATTTACATCGTAACCTTGGGGATTTTGGATCTTCTGCAATTATAAGTTAAAATGTAAATTATCGACCTACATAGTTTTGGATCTTCTGTTGCTGTCAGGTTCTTGCTGAAGAGGGAAAAGCCAAGGCAGTTGCTTTTGATGAAATTGACAAGGCACCGGAGGAGAAAGCTAGAGGGATTACCATAGCGACAGTTAGGTTATTTTATTTCTTTTTGATGTGTAGCTACATGTTTGGATCGCATTTGGTTGTATAATGAACCCTGGTTGAGATACTTGAATCTTTGTTTGGATGCTTATGAAATTCTTAACATGGTTTCACAGGCCCATGTGGAGTATGAGACTGCTAAGCGGCATTATGCTCATGTAGATTGCCCAGGACATGCAGATTATGTTAAGGTAAGTTCTCATAATGCGTTGACATATTCATAAAGTCATGGGACTGACCAGACTTTCAGAAAACTTTACAAGTCATGAAATATATAAATGTCTCAAAGGAAGCCATAACAAAGATGAGAATGCTGAAGTGATTGTATGGCAAAACTAAGGCATTATGAGTCTGGAGTGAAAAATTAGCACCAAGAGAGAATAAAATGATTGATGAAATGGTTGAGATGGCTAGTGGAAATGCTCTATGAGGGCATCCGAATATTGATTGATAGGTATGGAAGAAGGTTATGAAATCAAGACCTAATGTAATCTTGATGTACAAGATTGAATGGAAAAGACTAATTATTTTGATGATGTTAAATGGACAAGATAAAATTTGTTGGTCATAGGTTGTTTCTGATTGCTTCTCTTTTCCTTGATTTATTCCTGATTATAAAATTATTATTCATTCATGTATGAATTACAAATCTGTTCCTTAATGAAGGCATTAAAGTGGTAGTAGACCTTGTAAAAGAAACAAAGATAATCTTTCCTGTGTAGGAGAATGTAGAAATAAAGCTGAACAATTTTAGTTAATCCTGGAACTGGATATTAGAACTCCCTTTTTAACCAATTCACAATATAAGGAAGTCGAATCCTTTTGTTTATGTTATATATGCTGACTTAGTAGAATGGAGGGCTTGTATTGATTAGATGAAAGAAGCCATCTTGACCAGTGGCTGATGTTAATATGCATTGAATCCTGTCAAGCTTTCAGTAGACCTGAAGCTTTTGTTTCCATGTGAATAGGATATGAGAGTATATTTTGCTTCCTGACAATTATAAGTTTATTTGTCATGATTAATGAGATGAGGTTGTACCCAAGAATTGGAATCTCAATTTTGATTTTGGTTTTGCTCAGGCTTGGAGAGTTTTGATTTGGGTAATTTTGGCAATTTTTCTCCATATCTTAGAGTTTGAGCCATGGAAAAATTGTGAGAAATTGAGAAAAAGATAAAAGAATCCGGAAAAACCTAGCAGAACCTTTTTCTATAGCTTTGGTAAATTTTGGACTGTAACAAAGTTATCTGCTTAAGTTCTTAACTGCATTGGTAAGTAAAAGATTCATCATATAACATAGTTATATTTAAAAATTTGAAGTCTTTATTGCTTAGCATATTTAAATATTTCTTTATCAATTGGACTATACCTTGGAAATTTCTTGAATTTGGGCATTTCCTTAAATTTTCTAGATTATTCTAACTGCACGTGTAGATGCAAAGCATTATGTATGTTTATATTATAAAAAAAGTCTTGTTAGTGTTGTGATGATGTTTTATATTCAAATGTCCATGTTAGTTCTTAAGATACTCCAATGAGTCTCTTTGGAGGCTAGGGCCAAATGAGGGTTAGAGGCCCTAAGTGAAGGCCAAAGTCCCCAAATCAACTCATTTGCTCAAACCAAAGTTATGCCCATTATATTTTGTTTGGTTCCAAAAGAATCATTTATCCTTCCTTGATTGTTGCATAACAATTAGATCCTTAACATTAGGGCTATTATATGGGCAATCTCTTCACATTTACTTCTTCAAATAACACTTGGTCTTGTTGCCACTCCTTGGTGATGGTGATTGTATCCACTAGTAGCATCACCCTTGACTTGCGTGGAGTAGAACCCTAGTAGATGAGGAATGGCTCATACTTGCCTGTTGCTTGAGCTTTGTTTGTCTCATGTATGAGCATTGTCAAGATCCACGATCAAACCACTCAGATCTATAACTGTGCTCCACTTATCAACTTTTGTAATGCTAGCAAGGGTTAGGATGCTATGGTGATGGTAGAGGTTGGGGTTCAGGATGAGTTAGCAAGAAAAGAAAAAAGGAGTAGAAGGAAGCAATGGTGGCTGCAGAATTGTAACCCTAACCTAGTAACAATCAATTTTATCAAAGTTTATACTTTATTTTTGTTATACAAATATATGGTAAAGGGCTTTGTTTGGTTGATTAGAAAAATGAAAGAAAAGAAATATAAATTGATAGAAGAAAAGAGAAGGAAGGAAAGAAATTGAGTATTTTATCATATTTGCTTAGAGTAAGGATATTGTATAAAACATTGATGAGAAAATGGTAAAGATATTTTCTATATCACTGCCATCTGGAACAGAAAAATATTAAGGGTCTGTTGGATGACTGGATCCAAAATCCCATAAGAATCGTGGGTTGGACCAATACAACAACCTAAATGAGGATGGGCTAGGCTAGTCTTTATAAATATCTAGAAAACCATTGCAGCAACAGATCTTTTTTTCTCCCGATGCGATTCTGGCAGGGCACTATAATGGTTCTCGGGTATTTATAAAGATAGGCTGGGCTAGGCTCATTTAGGTGGTTGTATTGGCTTAAACCATGATTCTTATGGGATTTTGGGCCTAGTCATCCAAACAGGTCCTAAGCTTGTTTGAGAATTTTTGGCACTTTATTTCCTCTCTAATTATTCTCTCCTTACATTCCTTTTAATAACAAACAATGGAAAAAGGATTTAAAGAATTTTTCATCCCTCTTTCTTAGCAGACAAGGCTTAAAAGTTATATGGTATATATAATCAAATATCCTTCGTGAAAGATATTTCGCTTGGGTTGGTTTGTGACTGGGTGGGTTTGAGTTAGACTCAAGCCAACCTGATTATTGAGTTGGGTTATTGGGTTGAGTCACATTTTGGTAACCATTGCAGACCCAAACTCAATCAAGTTGAGTTTTGGTCAGGTTTTGACCTGAACCTGACCACTGACAGGTCTAGATCTGATATGCAATGATCAAGAAGTTTCATAGGGTATGGGTGTGAACTTTGTGGATATGACCTTGACCGGGACCTAGCATTTTACCTATTATGTTGATTTTATATGATATATACTACAGTCAATACTATACTCTTAGCTTTTCTTGTGAAGCTCATGAAGAGATTCTATATATTGTTTATTGGGGTATTGTTAGGTGTACTTATGGTACTAGGACCAGTTGCACCCCTCCTAACATTTTGTTTGTTTCTTCATATCCTTTTTCTGGAATTTATTTCATTAATTTTCATATGCACGTTGTTTAGTTTTTATTTCTTTTAATATCTTTTATTTTTATGCATTTAAGCTTAAGAATTCTCTTATGCTAATTTGTTTTGAGTGAGCCCATTTAAGAGTCAGACTCAATTCAAAGCCAACAAGTTTGGTAGAAGTACGAGGTTTTACATCTCCAGGTACATCTATATCTAACATACCTAATGGATGTTGTAATTCTTCACCACCTTGGGCTGATTCTTGACTTGATTCTAGTTATGAATAGGTATGGTTTACTAAAAATTAACCCCAAACCCCTTATTGCCAGGGGTTCTGGAATTGGAGTGAGAGATATGCTGGCCTTAGCTACCGCAATTCCACCCATAAAAAGGATATATGAAAAAACAAGGAAGATGGTAAAGTTAGAGAAAATTAGGAGTAAAATGAGAAGAGTAACATAAGAAAGGATGGAAGTTAGAAAAAAGAAGGGATAATTAACTTATTAAGGGAAGAAGGAGAAAGGAAAGTTGAAGAAGGCAGCTAGGAAGGATGTTGAAGAAGGAAAACATGTGACAAGATGGTGCAGTTGATGAGTGAAGAGAGGAAAGAGATGTAGATTGGAGACAAGTGAGTGCATACTTGATGCATAACTATTTGTTTATGCGTCTATGATGCACAGGCATTTTTAAGAAAAGATGCAAAACAAATTTAGGAAAAATTATAAAAATACCCCTTGAGGTTTGAGCTATTTACACTGAGACTCCAAAAGTTTAAAAAGTGTCAAATCCCTACCGAACTTCAAATTCGTTTCAATATAACCCAATTATCTATGGGATCCTAACATCATTAACAGAATAAGATAAAAAGACAAAAATATCCTAACTTTAGAGAGACTGTCCTTTGCCATTCATTTATTTGCACAAATCTCAAAGTGCGCAATGCTTTATCATTCATCTTGCTGCATAGATCTTAAAATATCCCATTCTTTGTCATTCATTTGCCAGCATAGATATTAAAATGCTCCAACCTCAATTATCCATCCGCACACACTGATCTAAAAGAGCTTCATTCTTTGTCATCCATTAGTCTGTACAGATCGCAAAGTATTATCTATGATCCATTTGCTTGCACAGATTGCAAAACACTATTTGTGATCCATTCGCCTGCCTAGATCTCAAAGCATTCAATCTTTTATTATTCATTAATTTGCACAGATGTTAAAGCATTGCATCTCTATCATTCGTCCATTTGCATAGATCTTAAAGCACTTAATCATTGGTCATTCATCTACATCACAAATTTTAAAGTAGTGTCCTCTATCATCTATCTGCTTGCATAAATATTGAAGTGCTCCATTCTCTAGCATCCATCCGCCTACATAGATCTCAAAGTATTTCGTCCTATATTATTGATCTACTTAAACAGGTCTCAAAGCACTCTATCCTCTATCATTTATCTATCTATATGGATTTCAAAGTACTCCATCATTTGTCATTTATTTGCTTGCGCAAATCCAAGATGGTCCACCTCCATCATCCATCTATCTGCATTAAAG
>NC_026000.2:65840046-65893231 GCF_000442705.2 Elaeis guineensis
CTTTCTTTGCAACACCTCCAAAATTCCCAGAGGACGAGGCCAAAGATCAAATCAAAAGGCATAGTCAATGGACAACTGATAAATATTCCCACACCTTCTTAGTCCCGATAGATGAAGCCTATGTTAGCTGAAAGATGGTTATTGGATCAGAGATGTAAGGTCACCCTACTTTTTCGAGGTAAGGGGTAAAGCAAATGCCTCGATCTAATGTCCAACTGTTACCTTTGCATTTCTTCGACAACCTCCATTGTTGATCTTGCTTCCTTCTTCACCTTAGTAGTAACCCCATAATGATGAATTTTAGATCTATTTTTTTAACTTTCATCATTTTCATTGTTACTTTTTGTTGGGTATAAAATACCCCCAGCCGAAGTTTGTAAAAGGCCGACCCTTCCAAGACTTTTCCGGCTTCCGACCTTGTATGGCGTATTTCCGAACTCCTTCAACCGTCCGAGCTTCCATAATACCGTCTGGACTTCTCCGACAATGAGCTCCTCCATTCCTCTACCGGACTGCTCCAAACGCTTTCTGAGCTTCACTATCAGCCGATTTTCTACAGTGATCGACTATTCTCCGAATCCCTTCCAGACTTCTTCCGGTCACGGACGACTCTACTCCGAACTTCTTCCGGACTTCGTCAATGTCCGAGCTTCTCCGACAGCAGGATTTCTACAGTAACCAAACTTCATCCAATTTCTACGACGGTCGACCACCTTTCGAATTCCATCCGAGCTCCTACGAGAACCGGATTTCAGCCGAACTCCTACAGTGGATGGATCCCAGACGAATTTCGACAACGGAAGGACTCCACCAGCCGGATCTCTACTCCGAACTTTTACTGCAAGCGGTCTACTCCGAACTTCTACTGCAAGCGGTCTACTCCGGATTCCTACTGTAAGCGAATTCCATCCGAGCTTCTACTGTAAACGAATTCCTTCCAAACTCCTATTACAGGCGGACTTCAGCCGAGCTTCTTCAATAAGCGATCCCCATCCAGACTTCTACAAGAACCGGACTCCGTCTGAACTTCCATAGCGGATGAATTCCGGACGAACTTTTACAACAGACGGGCTCCAGCAGTTGGATTTCTACAACGACCGACGCTTCCGGTGTCTGCCGTACCTCCCCAGCCATCAACCTTAATAGCGTCAGCCGGACTTCAACAACGCCAACCGGACTTCCACAGGATCCTCCAAACTCCTCCAGCAGATGAACCTTCCCAACGCCATCCGAAGTCCGCTGCCGGTCGACCCTCTGCCAAATTCCTCATGAAACCGGACTTTCCCAACAGAAAGTCCCCGTCTGAGCTTCTACAGCAGATGACTCCCGCCTGCAGCATCAGCGCTCTAGGCACCCGACAACAGTAGACCCGTCAGCAACCTCGAAAACATCCAAGCTTCTCCTGGATTGATGAGACAGAGAGCCATTTCGCTCCATCAGACATCCCAATCGAGCTTCAGCCAACAGATCCGAACTCTCTAGCAAGTCACGACAATGACCACTACCCTACTCCACTCTCTGTAACGGATTCCGCGTGGCTCCACCACTCTCTGGCAAGTCGCGACAACGGACACCACTCCACTCCGTAACAAACTCCGCGTGGCCCTGAACAGCCCACTACCAGGCGGTTACAGACGTCGCTGTCAATCAGTTACGCTCTCCGTCTATAAAAAGGGACCCCCAGATACGTTCTCTAAGCTCTAAACTCTATCTCGAAACTCTGCTAAAATTTTCACTCGAGCACTCCATTTCTGTTTAAGCAGAGTACTGACTTGAGCGTCGGAGGATCTTGCCGGAGCACCCCCAACTCCGGTTTAAACTTCCCTTACAGGTCCCGACGGCGGCCGCGGTCATCTCAACTCCAGCTTCTCCGGCTTCGGCGGAATTCTGCACCAACAGAATTGACGCTAGAGAAGGGATCTGTGTCTTCACAGTATCCTTATTCTTAAAGAAGGACACCAACAGGACTCTCAGGCAAAGTGAAACTCCTGAAGGAGGACGTGTTTAAATAGACCCCGAGGTCCGACGCAATAATGATTGTGGATCTTCTCTGGCCGACCTACACTCGCCGCGTGTCCCACTCACCATGACAGGTGGCTGAAAATGGCTGATAGCTGACAAAATCATTATTGCACCGTACCTAGAGCCACACCCCAGCGGAATTCCGAAAAAATCTTTTCAGATCGCTTTGATTTGAAAAGACTCCGGCACCAGCGCGCCAAACGCCAAAATATCTGACAACCACCGAGTGCAGAAATCGAAGGAGACAACTTCGACTGTGAGAATTTCTCTGTACTTCATTCGGAACCCGAACTCGAAAGTAGGGGGACTGGTGTTGGGTATAAAATACCCCCAGTCGAAGTTTGTAAAAGGACGACCCTTCCAGGGCTTTTTCGACTTCCAACCTTGTGTGGCGTCTTTCCGAACTCCCCCAACCGTCCGAGCTTCCATAATACCGTCCGGACTTCTTCGACAATGAGCTCCTCCATTCCTCTACCGGACTACTCCAAACGCTTTCTGAGCTTCACTATCAGCCGATTTTCTACAGTGATCGACTATTCTCCGAATCCCTTCCAAGCTTCTTCCGATCACGGACGACTCTACTCTGAACTTCTTTCGGACTTCGTCAATGTCCGAGCTTCTCCGACAGCAGGATTTCTACAGTAACCAGACTTCATCCAAGTTTTTATGGCGGTCGACCACCTTCCGGATTCCATCCGAGCTCCTACGAGAATCGAATTTCAGCCGAACTCCAGTGGATGGATCCCAGACGAATTTCGACAATGGAAGGCTCCACCAGCCGGATCTCTACTCCGAACTTTTACTGCAAGCGGTCTACTCCGAACTTCTACTGCAAGCGGTCTACTCCGGATTTCTACTGTAAGCGAATTCTATCCGAGCTTCTACTGTAAACGAATTCTTTCCGAACTCCTATTACAGGTGGACTTCAGTCGAGCTTCTTCAATAAGCGATCTCCATCCGGACTTCTACAAGAATCGGACTCCGTCTGAACTTTCATAGCAGATGAATTTCGGACAAACTTCTACAACAGACGGGCTCCAGCAGCTGGATTTCTACAACGGCCGACCGCCTCCGGTGTCTGCCGTACCTCCCCAGCCATCAACCTTCAATAGCGTCAGCCGGACTTCAACAACGTCAATCGAACTTCCACAGGATCCTCCAGACTCATCCAGTGGACGAACCTCCCCAACGCCATCCGAAGTCCACTGTCGGTCGACCCTCTACCGGATCCCTCATGAAACTGGACTTTTCCAACAGAAAGTCCCCGTCTGAGCTTCTACAGCAGATGACTCCCGCCTGCAGCATCAGCGCTCTAGGCATCCGATAACAGTAGACCCGTCAGCAACATCGAAAACATCCAAGCTTCTCCTGGATTGATGAGACAGAGTCATTCCGCTCCATCAAACATCCCAACCGAGCTTCAGCCGACAGATCCGAACTCTCTGGCAAATCACGATAATGACCACTATCCTACTCCACTCTCTGTAACGGATTCCACGTGGCTCCACCACTCTCTGGCAAGTCACGACAACGGACACCACTCCACTCTCCGTAACAAACTCCGCGTGGCCCTGAACGGCCCACTATCAGGCGGTTACAGACATCGCTGTCAATCAGTTACACTCTCCGTCTATAAAAAGGGACCTCCAGATACGTTCTTCTCTAAGCTCTAAACTCTATCTCAAAACTCTGATAAAATTTCCACTCGAGCACTCCATTTTTGTTGAAGCAGAGTACTAACATGAGCGTCGGAGGTCTTGCTGGAGCACCCCCAACTCCGGTTTAGACTTTCCTTGCAGGTCACGACAGCGGCCGCGGTCATCTCAACTCCAGCTTCTCCGGCTTCGGCGGAATTCTGCACCAACACTTTTCATTAGTGGTCAAAGGTTTCTTGGTTATCAAATGGCAAAGATCTCCCTCGTGAAAGTCACCTTGCCTCATTCAAAAAATCTAGGAAAAATAATAGAGACACCCCTCCAGATTAGGACACTTTATACTTAGACCCCAACAATTTAAAAAGTGTTAAATCCATTGCAATATAGCCCAACCTCTATCTCCATTACAAAATGTTATTACGTGATGATCACATGATAACCAATTTTTTTGCAAAATTCCAGAACTGCCCTTTCCACTAACTTAGTAAGAGGTTGTTGTTTCAACGAGAATTGAAACAAAGAAGCTAAAAATAGCACTTTAAGATCTACGCCAAGAATGACTGTCCTTTAAGATCTATGCAGGTGGACATAGATGACAAAGGATGAAGCACTCCATGCAAATGTATGAATGATAGTGCTTTGAGATCTGTGCAGATAGATGAATGATAAAGGATAGGATGCTTTAAGATCTATATAGACATTTGAATGATAATTGGAGTGCTTTGAGATTTGTGCATGCAAATAGATAATAAAGGATAGAATGCTTTAAAATCTATGCAAATCGATGGACGACAGAGAATTGAGTGCTTTAATGCAGATAGATGGATGATGGAGGTGGACCATCTTGGATTTGCGCAAGCAAATAGATGACAAATGATGGAGTACTTTGAAATCCATATAGATAGATAAATGATAGAGGATAGAGTGCTTTGAGACCTGTTTAAGTAGATCAATAATATAGGACGAAATACTTTGAGATCTATGTAGGCGGATGGATGCTAGAGAATGGAGCACTTCAATATTTATGCAAGCAGATAGATGATAGAGGACACTACTTTAAAATTTGTGATGTAGATGAATGACCAATGATTAAGTGCTTTAAGATCTATGCAAATGGACGAATGATAGAGATGCAATGCTTTAACATCTGTGCAAATTAATGAATAATAAAAGATTGAATGCTTTGAGATCTGAGCAGGCGAATGGATCACAAATAGTGTTTTGCAATCTGTGCAAGCAAATGGATCATAGATAATACTTTGCGATCTGTACAGACTAATGGATGACAAAGAATGAAGCTCTTTAAGATCAGTGTGTGCGGATGGATAATTGAGGTTGGAGCATTTTAATATCTATGCTGGCAAATGAATGACAAAGAATGGGATATTTTAAGATCTATGCAGCAAGATGAATGATAAAGCATTGCGCACTTTGAGATTTATGCAAATAAATGAATGGCAAAGGACAGTCTCTCTAAAGTTAGGATATTTGTCTTTTTATCTTATTCTGTTAATGATGTTAGGATCCCGATAGATAATTGGGTTATATTGAAACGAATTTGAAGTTCGGTAGGGATTTGACACTTTTTAAACTTTTGGAGTCTCAGTGTAAATAGCTCAAACCTCAAGGGGTATTTTTATAATTTTTCCTAAATTTGTTTTGCATCTTTTCTTAAAAATGCCTGTGCATCATAGACGCATAAACAAATAGTTATGCATCAAGTATGCACTCACTTGTCTCCAATCTACATCTCTTTCCTCTCTTCACTCATCAACTGCACCATCTTGTCACATGTTTTCCTTCTTCAACATCCTTCCTACTAGCTGCCTTCTTCAACTTTCCTTTCTCCTTCTTCCCCTTAATAAGTTAATTATCCCTTCTTTTTTCTAACTTCCATCCTTTCTTATGTTACTCTTCTCATTTTACTCCTAATTTTCTCTAACTTTACCATCTTCCTTGTTTTTTCATATATCCTTTTTATGGGTGGAATTGCGGTAGCTAAGGCCAGCATATCTCTCACTCCAATTCCAGAACCCCTGGCAATAAGGGGTTTGGGGTTAATTTTTAGTAAACCATACCTATTCATAACTAGAATCAAGTCAAGAATCAGCCCAAGGTGGTGAAGAATTACAACATCCATTAGGTATGTTAGATATAGATGTACCTGGAGATGTAAAACCTCGTACTTCTACCAAACTTGTTGGCTTTGAATTGAGTCTGACTCTTAAATGGGCTCACTCAAAACAAATTAGCATAAGAGAATTCTTAAGCTTAAATGCATAAAAATAAAAGATATTAAAAGAAATAAAAACTAAACAACGTGCATATGAAAATTAATGAAATAAATTCCAGAAAAAGGATATGAAGAAACAAACAAAATGTTAGGAGGGGTGCAACTGGTCCTAGTACCATAAGTACACCTAACAATACCCCAATAAACAATATATAGAATCTCTTCATGAGCTTCACAAGAAAAGCTAAGAGTATAGTATTGACTGTAGTATATATCATATAAAATCAACATAATAGGTAAAATGCTAGGTCCCGGTCAAGGTCATATCCACAAAGTTCACACCCATACCCTATGAAACTTCTTGATCATTGCATATCAGATCTAGACCTGTCAGTGGTCAGGTTCAGGTCAAAACCTGACCAAAACTCAACTTGATTGAGTTTGGGTCTGCAATGGTTACCAAAATGTGACTCAACCCAATAACCCAACTCAATAATCAGGTTGGCTTGAGTCTAACTCAAACCCACCCAGTCACAAACCAACCCAAGCGAAATATCTTTCACGAAGGATATTTGATTATATATACCATATAACTTTTAAGCCTTGTCTGCTAAGAAAGGGATGAAAAATTCTTTAAATCCTTTTTCCATTGTTTGTTATTAAAAGGAATGTAAGGAGAGAATAATTAGAGAGGAAATAAAGTGCCAAAAATTCTCAAACAAGCTTAGGACCTGTTTGGATGACTAGGCCCAAAATCCCATAAGAATCATGGGTTTAAGCCAATACAACCACCTAAATGAGGCCTAGCCCAGCCTATCTTTATAAATACCCAGAGAACCATTATAGTGCCCTGCCCGAATCGCATCGGGAGAAAAAAAGATCTGTTGCTGCAATGGTTTTCTAGATATTTATAAAGACTAGCCTAGCCCATCCTCATTTAGGTTGTTGTATTGGTCCAACCCACGATTCTTATGGGATTTTGGATCCAGTCATCCAAACAGACCCTTAATATTTTTCTGTTCCAGATGGCAGTGATATAGAAAATATCTTTACCATTTTCTCATCAATGTTTTATACAATATCCTTACTCTAAGCAAATATGATAAAATACTCAATTTCTTTCCTTCCTTCTCTTTTCTTCTATCAATTTATATTTCTTTTCTTTCATTTTTCTAATCAACCAAACAAAGCCCTTTACCATATATTTGTATAACAAAAATAAAGTATAAACTTTGATAAAATTGATTGTTACTAGGTTAGGGTTACAATTCTGCAGCCACCATTGCTTCCTTCTACTCCTTTTTTCTTTTCTTGCTAACCTCATCCTGAACCCCAACCTCTACCATCACCATAGCATCCTAACCCTTGCTAGCATTACAAAAGTTGATAAGTGGAGCACAGTTATAGATCTGAGTGGTTTGATCGTGGATCTTGACAATGCTCATACATGAGACAAACAAAGCTCAAGCAACAGGCAAGTATGAGCCATTCCTCATCTACTAGGGTTCTACTCCACGCAAGTCAAGGGTGATGCTACTAGTGGATACAATCACCATCACCAAGGAGTGGCAACAAGACCAAGTGTTATTTGAAGAAGTAAATGTGAAGAGATTGCCCATATAATAGCCCTAATGTTAAAGGATCTAATTGTTATGCAACAATCAAGGAAGGATAAATGATTCTTTTGGAACCAAACCAAAATATAATGGGCATAACTTTGGTTTGAGCAAATGAGTTGATTTGGGGACTTTGGCCTTCACTTAGGGCCTCTAACCCTCATTTGGCCCTAGCCTCCAAAGAGACTCATTGGAGTATCTTAAGAACTAACATGGACATTTGAATATAAAACATCATCACAACACTAACAAGACTTTTTTTATAATATAAACATACATAATGCTTTGCATCTACACGTGCAGTTAGAATAATCTAGAAAATTTAAGGAAATGCCCAAATTCAAGAAATTTCCAAGGTATAGTCCAATTGATAAAGAAAATATTTAAATATGCTAAGCAATAAAGACTTCAAATTTTTAAATATAACTATGTTATATTGATGAATCTTTTACTTACCAATGCAGTTAAGAACTTAAGCAGATAACTTTGTTACAGTCCAAAATTTACCAAAGCTATAGAAAAAGGTTCTGCTAGGTTTTTCCGGATTCTTTTATCTTTTTCTCAATTTTCTCACAATTTTTCCATGGCTCAAACTCTAAGATATGGAGAAAAATTGCCAAAATTACCCAAATCAAAACTCTCCAAGCCTGAGCAAAACCAAAATCAAAATTGAGATTCCAAATCTTGGGTACAACCTCATCTCATTAATCATGACAAATAAACTTATAATTGTCAGGAAGCAAAATATACTCTCATATCCTATTCACATGGAAACAAAAGCTTCAGGTCTACTGAAAGCTTGACAGGATTCAATGCATATTAACATCAACCACTGGTCAAGATGGCTTCTTTCATCTAATCAATACAAGCCCTCCATTCTACTAAGTCAGCATATATAACATAAACAAAAGGATTCGACTTCCTTATATTGTGAATTGGTTAAAAAGGGAGTTCTAATATCCAGTTCCAGGATTAACTAAAATTGTTCAGCTTTATTTCTACATTCTCCTACACAGGAAAGATTATCTTTGTTTCTTTTACAAGGTCTACTACCACTTTAATGCCTTCATTAAGGAACAGATTTGTAATTCATACATGAATGAATAATAATTTTATAATCAGGAATAAATCAAGGAAAAGAGAAGCAATCAGAAACAACCTATGACCAACAAATTTTATCTTGTCCATTTAACATCATCAAAATAATTAGTCTTTTCCATTCAATCTTGTACATCAAGATTACATTAGGTCTTGATTTCATAACCTTCTTCCATACCTATCAATCAATATTCGGATGCCCTCATAGAGCATTTCCACTAGCCATCTCAACCATTTCATCAATCATTTTATTCTCTCTTGGTGCTAATTTTTCACTCCAGACTCATAATGCCTTAGTTTTGCCATACAATCACTTCAGCATTCTCATCTTTGTTATGGCTTCCTTTGAGACATTTATATATTTCATGACTTGTAAAGTTTTCTGAAAGTCTGGTCAGTCCCATGACTTTATGAATATGTCAACACATTATGAGAACTTACCTTAACATAATCTGCATGTCCTGGGCAATCTACATGAGCATAATGCCGCTTAGCAGTCTCATACTCCACATGGGCCTGTGAAACCATGTTAAGAATTTCATAAGCATCCAAACAAAGATTCAAGTATCTCAACCAGGGTTCATTATACAACCAAATGCGATCCAAACATGTAGCTACACATCAAAAAGAAATAAAATAACCTAACTGTCGCTATGGTAATCCCTCTAGCTTTCTCCTCCGGTGCCTTGTCAATTTCATCAAAAGCAACTGCCTTGGCTTTTCCCTCTTCAGCAAGAACCTGACAGCAACAGAAGATCCAAAACTATGTAGGTCGATAATTTACATTTTAACTTATAATTGCAGAAGATCCAAAATCCCCAAGGTTACGATGTAAATATAATAGATTTAGGCCTGTTTGGATGGTTGGGTCCAAAATCCACAGCATTCGTGGGTTGGGCTAGTACAACCATCAAAAAATATTGAATTAGAGGGTGGACTAAAAGCCTGTGTTTACGGTCATCCAAGACTATCTTTTATATGGGCATGCCTGAATCCCATAGGAAAAAAAAATAGGTCATTTTTTTTCCTATGGGATTCGGGCCACCTCACTCCAAAGGCCGCTGGGTATTGGGAATACAAGCCTAGCCTAAACTCTTTTTTTCTAGTTGCACTAGTCGAAACCCATGAATCCCATGGGGTTTTTTGCTTGGACGTCCAAACAGGCCCTTAAAGGGAACAACTATGATAAGAGCAAAAAAGTTATCAAACCCCTTACGACAGTTCAACCTTGGTAATGGCCGCTGTGAGTGTAGTTTTCCCATGATCGACATGTCCAATGGTACCAACATTCACATGAGGCTTCCTGAGAGCACAAACAACTCATGATAAAAACAAAGGTATACTCTCAACCTATTATACATGGTTAAATTAGAGCATGCACTAACTCAAAATTATCCGAGACTTAAGTATGGAAAGCACTAGTTTATCATAGATAATACACTTGAAATATCAACCAACGCCTTCCATCAACCATTGCAAAACAATAATTTTAGAGGCCTCACGCCAGCACATCCAGAACTATGTTACTGCTACTGAATGCGAATGGCCATGTTGGGGATGTGCAAAAATATGGATAAAGAAAGCATGGTTGATCAATTAATAGGAAAAAAGGGACAGCAAACAAATGCAAGAAAAACAAAATGCATTGCCACAATTAATCCGAGGACGGAAATAACTCAACAGCAGTCAAACTTGCGCGAAGCGGGAAAAAGAAAAAAATAACAAACAGCATAAAACATTCATAAAAACAAGTCATCCTTTTAAGCAGGAAAAACAACAACAAGAAGATGGATTAATCAGAAAAAAAGAGAACTAAAACATCAAAGAAAAGAAAAAAGAAGGACTCATGCTTGCATCGGGGGGAAGGTTGAAACTGTCATCTAGATCGGATATAAACATTGTGCCAAACCCAACATCGAAGAGCCATTGCATTCAGACTTACGTGCGAGTGAAGGTGGCCATCGTCCTCCACCAAAATCCCGCCTCGAAGACGCTCCCCCCATTGGAACCCTGCGGAGAGCGCGGCTTTGAAGCCGAGAAAGGACTCAAGATCGCTCCCCAACAACTGGAATAATGGAGAGGGGAAGAGGAGGGGAAGCGGAGGAGGCGCCTCGCGCTCGAGTTTCTGAGGACGGCCGCAGCTGCCATATCGGAGGAGGGGGCGGCGGCAGGAAATACCCCGCTGTGAGAGGAAGATGAAAAGGTGGGGGAAAATCTAAAGCAGCGAGAGTTGGTTTTCGGTGTGTTTGGCGGAAGGTTTAAGAAAAAAAAAAAAAACTTTGGGCGTGGTGGGAACTAGGGTTTTAGAACCATTGGGGATGAACTCACGCGGTTAAGAACGAAGGGCTTTCACGGAATTCTGGTGGCAGACGCACGTGACATGTGCATGCTTTAAGGTGGTACTTGTGGATGGAAGGAGGAGATCCTTGTGTCCGGGATAAACGGTAGGATTTGAAAGAAAGTTCTCTCGAGCGAGTCTCCAACCCTCCTATTGAAGCAAGTCCATGGAACATGGCAGGAGAATGGCAGCGGGTCGGATGTGAATGGAGTAATTAACAAAACTATGTCCGTATCTGTTGCCAAGAGACTCCAGTTGAAGCTGATTTAGCTCAAAATAGTTATCGATTTAAAAATAAAAATTTTAAAAAATATATATAAAAAAATTATTTTCATTAAAAGTTCTCTAGCAAAAGATTCTTCGATGCTTAAGTTAACCGAAGCTTGAAAATAGTAGAAGAATGGAAGAATGAAAAGGAGAAGGATAAAAGCGTAAGGACGTTCTCTTTTTCCAATTTTGCTTACCTTAAGAATTCGTTATCTCTTTATATAGAAATAGAGTCTTAAGCTATTATGTCTAAATCCAATAGGCCATCAGACTATGCCATGATCCACCAGGCCATTAAGATAGGGAATCTGTCCACTAACCTATAAATTAAAATTGTTAGTCATGGATAGTGCCCACGTTCTGAGAGTTTATTGGAAGATTCCAATTATTAGTCCATATGGCTGAATAGACTGGTGGCCTAAAGACGGCACACAACTAAGGCCTTGTCTATCGGCATCGATCGTGGGACATCATCCCATGTAATCAGAAAGATCTTGATCTTGGGGTCGGCAAGTGGCCGAGCTAAGATTGATGAAGTCATTTCGACTTGGCTCTCCATGACGGTCTTGATGAGTCGTTGGCCGAGGTCATCAGCTCTAGTTTGATAAAATGGGTCAGGTAGTACCTTGATGTCCTCGACATATGGTTAAGGATGATATCTAACACTACAAGAAATCTATTTTTTAGTGACGAATTTTTAGCGATAAAATTTTTTTTTGTCACAAATAAGTATGTTTTTTACGATGAAAAAAAATTTCGTTGCCAAAAATTAAGTATTTGCGATGAAAAAAATTTTCATCGCAAAAAGTTAAATCTTTTACGACGAAATTATAATTTTCATTGCTAGAAGTAAATCTTTAACGACCAAATTTTTTTTTATCACTAGAGTTTTTATTTTTTTACAATAAAATAAATTTTCATCATCAAAAATAAAATTATTTAAGATGAAACAAAATTTTTGTCGCTAAAAATTAAATTATTTAGGATGAAATAATTTTCGTTGCAAAAAAATATAGTTTTTGCAATAAAATTTTTTATATTTGACAATAAAAATATTTCATCACTAAATGTTATTTTGTTAAAAAAAAAATTTGAATCTTTTTGATAAAATTTTAATTTTCATTGCTAGAAGTGTATTTTTAACGATAAAATTTTTTTCATCGCTAGAATTTTTTTTGATAAAATAAATTTTTCATCATCAAAAATAAAATTATTTACGATGAAATAAATTTTTCATCATTAAACAATAATTATTTATGATGAATAATTTTTATTGTAAAAAATATAGTTTTTGTGATAAAATTTTTATATTTGGTGACAAAATTGTTTCGTCGCTAAAGATTATTTTGTTGGGAAAAAAATGTTGTTTTAAGACAATTTTTTTCTCCAAAACGCCTGATCTCCCTCTCGCTGTCCCACACCACTGAGCATGCGCTACCTCCCCAGTCGAGCTTGCCGCCGGCCGTCCTCCTCCCTCTCCGATCAAGCGCGCCACTGGCCAAGTTGAAGCCCTCCCCGATCGGAGTCCTCACTCCATGCCACCGCGTCGACCGAATCGCCCGCTCTTTCTTGCTCTCTCACGTCGCTGCCATCGGTCGTCGTCCTCTCTCTCCGGTCGAGCTCACCACCGATCGTCGTTCTCCCTCTCTAGTCGAGCACGCCACCAACCGGGTTGAAGCCCTCCTCGATCAGCATCCTCCCTCCATGCCATCACGCTGGTTGAATCGTCTGTCTCTCTCTCAGTCTCTCACACTGTCACTACCGGTCGTCATCCTCCCTCTCCGATCGAGCTCATTGCCAGCCGTCGTCTTCCCTCTCCGATCGAACACACCACCGATCGGATTGAAGCCCTCCACACCACCGCGTCGCTCGAATTGAGGCCACCACCATCATCCTCCCTCCCACCATCACGCTGGCCGAATCGAGGCCACCACCGTTGTCCTCCCTCCCACTGCCGTCGTCCACCCTCTGCCACCGCCGTCGTCCTCCCTCTACCACCGCCATCATCTTCCTCTTCGGTTTCTCCCTCTCCCTCCCTCACTTTCTCTCTATCTCCTTTTCTCCCTCTCTTACGGTTGTTGCTTCCCCTAGGGCCATCGTCGTCGCTCTGCCTCCACCGCCGTCACCATCACCGCCCTGCCGTCACCGTCACCACCGTCGCACCGCTATCGCTGTCCACCGGGCTGCAATCTCTCAAGTATATATAGCTCTCTAGCTCTCTCTGGCTGTGTCTCTCTCTGGCTCTCTCTATCTCACAGGCATACTGTAGATCATCACCGTCACTGCACCACCGTCACCATCACTGCACAGCCGCCAGCATTCGCTTATCTCGATACCCATCTCTCTCTCTCTGTGTGTGTGGAATCTACAGGAGAGTTGGAAGATCAGATCAGGCAACACTTTTTATTTTTTTTTAATTTTTATAATTTTTTAAATTTTTTTCTCTTTTTTTAATTGATTTTAGTCATTAGACATGATTATTTGTTGCTTTACTCTAAAGTATAATTCATGATCTGAAAATAATTTAAAAATAAAAATAGTTATAATAATAATATATTAATTGTAGCATAACAAATCTATAAATCTTAGAATTTTTATTCAAGGATGATGTGCATGAACCAATATTTGTCCTTTAATGAAAAAAAAATATTGGTGATGTACATAATATCCTTGAATTATTTTTGTGGACAGTTTATGTCACGCTCCCGATCCGAGATTATAAATCGAGGGTCATGGCAACCGCCGCATACTCATAAAAAACTTTTTCCATAAGCATGCAAGGCATCTCATCATGATATCTTACACATAAAGTTAAATAATTTTTTAATTTTTAACAATCAAATCTTAGTTCAAATAACAAATCAAAACTCAGTGTCCAAAAGAAAAATAATTATCTGACAAAGTCAATATTTAAAAATAAAAGTCTTGAATCAATTCTGAGAAAATTCTAAATCAAATGGGCTAACTCCATCTCTAATCGCTCTCCCAACCAAAATCCCGCATCATGCTAATTTTCTGGATCTGTAAAGAAAAATATAAAACTCATCATGAGCTAAATAGCCCAGTAAGTAGTGTATACCTTTAACTGAATAAATCAGGTAATAATACTGTACATGTCGGTTTACTGATAATAACAAAATCAATATGTAAATTCATGAAATCATAATTATACTATCAATCATATATAAAATTTCAATTCATCATAATTTTAAATTATGCT
The DNA here is from genome assembly GCF_000442705.2 of Elaeis guineensis. NCBI lineage: Eukaryota > Viridiplantae > Streptophyta > Magnoliopsida > Arecales > Arecaceae > Elaeis > Elaeis guineensis. The sequence goes on from NC_026000.2 coordinate 65,854,496, forward strand.
TATCATCTTAAATTCATCAATTTCTTAAGTTCTTCTTACCAACCATGACTATGACCATATTTTTCCTGTGACAGGGTCAAAATACTGCGTATCTACTTGCGGTAGGCTGCAAATTATCTGGCAGCGAAGTCCTTTGGAACCGCTGGTCTTGCTGGCGGTTTGTCACTGGTCTCTCTGGCGACATGTCGCTGGTCTCGCTGGCGATATAAACCCTCAGGACAATCAATTGCCAACGTATATGCCCCCATTGGCGGGGTCCTTTACATAGTCAGATTGTCAATTCATAATATTTCTTATATCATAATTCTTCATAAATCATATTTTATATTCTAATTTTGATAATAAAATATATAATCATGTAGTATCAAAATCAATCAATATAATACATCATGGAATCAATATGTTCAATCATACTTCATCATAATATTTCAAATAAGATATTTTCATAACAAAATACCATTCATCCAATTCATGCATCGTTTCACAAATCATGTCAGAAAAATATATTATAATTTGCTGATAAATCTAGAAAAAGTGAAACATTACTTACCTCGAATGCATTACAATAAATCCACATAATTCTATAAATTTTCTTTCAAAAATTCTGTTCGTAGATCATATCGCGATATGCCATGATCAAACATCCACAATCCTATACAGAATCAATTTCAATAATTAGAAAGAATATGAATATCATATTTTAACAGTTTAGATTGGGTCCGATCATCTAAGTTCATCTAATCAAAATCTAATTAGGACCTAAATGATCTAAAGTTTGACTATCAGATCAAATCGGATTTGAAGTGATAGGACCGAGGTTTCTTCATCGATTTCATAAAATCAAGTAGAGAGAGACAATTAGAGGAGAGAGAAACATGAGGTACAATTCGAATTGATCAGATGACACAATCCAACATTATGATTAGTCCAATATCTCGAGTGGTGAAATCAACATGATCAAATCATGATTAAATCGAGATCATGGATAATTAAATTGATAAATATCGGATCTGATCAAGGTAAGTACCAATACACTGCCCAACAATCCTAGATCAGGGTTCTTCATTAGAATCAAATCAGGACTATTAAAATTTTTTTTTCATTCACTAATCTTTTTAGAGAGAGAATCAATCAAGAGAGAGAATATTTTAGAGAAAAAAAAAATTTAGAGAGAGAAAATTTTAGGGAGAGAAAACTCATCTTGGATTCTTCAGACAATATGATTCAACAAATCCGATCGATCAGATCAAATCATGCTAAAATTATCATGTGGATAATTTAATAAAATTATAAAAAATAAAATCTAAAAATACTTGATCTGATCAAAGTGGATGTCGGTGTACCGTCCGATGATCACAGATCAAAAATCCATCACGAGGATTATTTAAATTCATCATCATTCTTCTCAAAATTTTAAAAATATTAGGAGAGAGAAATAATCTAGAGAGTGGATTCTAGAGAGAGAAAGTCTAATTTTATAGAGAGAAAATACTAGTTCAGGCTGAAGGGAGAGAGGAAAGAGAGAGAAACTCTCTTTCTCATATTTTATTATTTATATCATTATTTATTAATTAATTTAATATTTTTTTTTCTTTTCTCTTTTTTTTTCTTCACGAAAGAGAGAGGAGAGAAAATCCTATTTATTATTATTATATTATTTTTCTTCTTCTTTTTCTTCTCTCTTTTTTTTTTCCTTCTTCTTTTTCTTTTTTTTTTCTTTTTTTTTCTTCTTCTTTTTTCTTTTCTTTTTCTTTTTCTTTCTTCTTCTTTTCTTTTTCTTTTTTTCTTTCTTCTTCTTCCCGTGGGTTGCTTTGGGCTGAAACAGGAGATCTTAAATCCCCTCATTGGAGTTTCGACCGATGGTGCAGCCGGCGTGGGGCGGCCGTCGGCAGGAGGGAGGCGATCCAACGATAAGAGGAGGGCCAAGACGGTGGCTGACGACGGCCACCGACGCCCAAACATCCAATGGAACCGGAAACTGTTATGATCCAGGTGGTGTGCCCAAGGCCTAGGGGACCAAGGCTAAGGCCAAGGTCCATCATTCATGAGGGCTTCATGGAGGTTTTAGGGCTAGTTGGGCCCTAGGTTGAAAGGCTGTGGGCCTTTTGGGTTCTTGAGGTCTAGGTTATGTGGGCCTCAAGGGACCAACTCTTTATGGGCCAGGTCTGGACCCAGGATAGGTGAGATTAGGTCGAGTCATGGGTGTACATGGGCTTGGATTAACCTAATCTCCCATAGAGTTGGTCAAGGGAGTTTTGGGTTTGGGTCACTTGACCTTGTATTTATATATACATACACTGTATAGGTTTGATTAAGCCAAGAGGAATACAAGACTCTTTCTTCCAAATCTCTCTCTCTCTTCTCCCTCTCTCTCCAGCTACTCTCCACACCCCAGGAGCAAGAAACCCTAGGGTTTCTTACCGTCAGGTCCAGATAAGGCAGGAAAAGCAGGGAGGCGCAAGCCCCTCCCCCTTTGTCCCGCCAACCAGATCTGCCCCTCCCTCTCTTGCAGCTACCCAAACATCAGGTCCAGGATCTGAAATCTCTTGCGAAGAGGTTGGTACAAGTTTTTTTCAGATCTAGAGTTGATCTGAGGTCGTTTAAGGCACGGATGAGATCTCCATCAACAGATCTACAGGAAAGGCTGCAGCAAGACAGATCTGCAAGGTCTGTCTCCATCTACCTTCTTTCCTATCTAGAATGCCCCGATTTGAGATCTATAAATTGAAAGACCTCAATCTAGGCCTGATCTGGTTGGGTACCAGATCTTGGATTTTTTAGAGGTGATTTCAAAGGCATTCTTCATCTGGAACAAAAGGCTGATGAAGAAGACAACAACCAGGCTGATTTCGTCAAGGGCCTTTGATCGAGTCCATAAGTCTTTAGATTTGTTCGTTGCTGGTTCCACTGCACCCAAGGTCTGTGGGAGGAGACAGGATCATGCTCCAACAGTTGGTATCAGAGCCACGATGGTGAGGAAGCAGTTCCAAGCACGAGAAGTTGAAGATCCCAAGTGCTAAAATTTTTCAGCAAGGTACCATCAAGGTATATTCTATACTTCTTGATTTTATATTGCTTGTTTGGCTTGGATCCAGTCATGGGCAGCAATATGAAGGTCGATTTTGAGAAGTTTGATGGCAAAAAAAAATTTTCATATGAAAAATCCGGATGGAGGATCTTCTGGTGCAAGCAGATCTGGATCAGGCTTTGGATGAGAAGCCTGAGGGAATGACATATAGACAGTGAGTATCGTTGGAGAAGAAAGCATGCTCGATGATCAAAAATATTTGGTGGATACGGCGTTATATTCGGTGCTAGAAGAAAAGACCTCGAAGGGCCTTTGATCGAAGTTGCACACCATGTATATGGGGAAGAATATGTGCAACAAGCTAATGCTAAAGAAGAGATTGTACAGTCTTCGGATGCTGGAGGGATCTGATGTGATTGGCCACATTCAAAGGTTCGACCAGTTGTGCACAAAGTTGATGAATATCGGGGTGAAGCTGGATGAGGAGGACAAGTCCCTGTTGCTTTTGTGTTCACTGCCAGGATCATATGACTCTTTGGTGACTACACTGCTCTACGGCAAGGAGACTCTGGAATATGAGGACATGGTCTCGGTGCTGAGGTCTAATGAGCAAAGAAAAAAGTTGACCAGAGATCGGGCTCCCCAGGAGGGTTCGACAGTAGGGGAGAGGACAGGTAAAGGCAGAGGCAGAAGCAAGTCCAGGGGGCGGTCCAAGTCCAAGAAGGGAAAGAAAGAGATGAAATGCTTCAAGTGCAACGAGCTCGGGCACTTCAAGCGAGAATGTCCACTATGGAAGAGCAAGAAGGGAGAAAGAAGTGGCTCAGAATCAGTGAGTGCAATTGCTGGGCAGCAGGTGAAGGATGATCTACTTGTGGTATCAGATGGTCACAAGCATTACACAGAGGAGTGGACACTAGACTCTGCATGCTCACATCACTACACACCATACAGGTCTTGGTTTGCGACATACACCAAGATAGATGAGGGATCAGTGACTCTAGGCGACAATCATCCTTGCAAAGTGGCTGGGATAGGGACAGTCAGGGTGAGGATGTTTGATGGGATTATGAGGACATTGACAAATGTAAAACACGTCTCGGAGCTGGAAAAGAATCTGGTGTCAATAGGCTACTTGGAGCACAGTGGATACAGCTTCAGCAGTAGGGCTAGAAGTGAAGTACTAAACATCTCCAATGGAGCTATGATAGTGATGAGAGACAGGAGGTTGGACAATAACCTCTATCGCATGGAGGGATCTGTGGTGATCGTAGAGTCTGATGCAGCAGTTGCAGCACAGGACCAACAGGGGGCTTACAGGATGTGGCACTACCGCCTAGGCCACATGGGTGACAAGGGGCTGAGGGAGTTGAGCAGGAGAGGACTCATCTCTGATCTGGAGGATGGTGCTACAGGGGAGATCTGTGAGCCTTGCCAGATGGGAAAGCAGAGGAGAGTTCAGTTCAACATCAGTACAGCCCATAGTGCAGCCCCTCTGGAGTTAGTACACACGGATGTGTGGGGACCAGCCCCAGTTTTAGCTAGGAATGGGGTCAGATACTTCATGACCCTAATTGATGATTTCTCAAGGAAACTCTGGATTTACTTCATGAGAGAGAAGTCTGAGGTCTTCACCAAGTTCAAAATCTGGAGAGCGGAGGTGGAGAAGGAGCAGGGGAGGAGCGTGAAGTGTCTGAGGTCAGACAATGGCGGGGAGTACACCAGCAGAGAGTTCCAGGACTATTGTGAGGAGTGTGGGATCAAGAGACACTTCTCAATTAAGGGGACTCCACAGCAGAATGGGGTGGCCGAGAGGATGAATAGAATACTTCTGAAAAGGCACAATGCATGAGCTACAGGCAGGGCTTCCAAAGGAGTTCTGGGTTGACACAGTAGACGCAACAGGTTACTTGGTCAATCGATCACCTCACACCAGGTTGGATGGCAGGCTTCCAGAGGAGGTGTGGTCTGGGAGGACAGTTGGGCTGGGCCATCTACGGGTATTTGGGTGCACGGCCTATGTGCACATTGGAGCTGGTGAGCGGAGCAAGCTAGATGCCAGATCACGCAAGGTGGTGTTTCTAGGCTATCCGTGAGGAGTCAAGGGATATAGACTGTGGGATCCCTTGAAAAAGAAGGTCATCATTAGTCGGGATGTGACCTTTGATGAGGAGTCAGTCCTACGAAGACGAGCAGGCATGGAGGAGCAGCAGGAGTAGGAGGAGGTCCAGCAGGGCGCTGCTGGATAGCTTACCTCTTTGATTTTGCCTCTTGTAGGTACTACTGGAGGACATGACATTCAGGTGGAGAACCTACCTAAGGTATCTCCACAGGTGGAGAGGACTCGGATGGATGATCGAGGTGAAGAGATCCAGCAGGAGCGAGCTGGACCGAGGACTGATATCGATGTTGCCCTACACAAGCCCAAGAGGACCATCAGGCAACCGAACCGATATGGCTTCGAGAAGATGCTGTCATATGCCCTGGTGACAGCGAATGGAGACCTATATACATATCAGGAGGCTATTAAGAGCCAGGACAGAGAGCGGTGGGTCCAGCGATGTTCGAGGAGATGCAGTCTCTCCACCAGAACCAGATGTGACGATTGGTGCAGTTGCCACAGGGGAAGAGGCCCATTGGCTGCAAATGGGTCTACAGTCGCAAGGAAGGGCCTTCAGAGCAGGGAGGTATCAGATTCAAGGCGAGGTTAGTGGCCAAGGGATACTCTCAGAAGGAAGGCATCGACTTTAGCGAGGTCTTCTCTCCCATCGTCAGACATACTTCCATCAGAGTATTGCTGAGCATTGTAGCAGCTTAGGATTTAGAGCTGGAGTAGATAGATGTCAAGATGGCGTTCCTCCATGGGCATTTGGAGGAGAGGATTCACATGGAGCAGCCACTCAGTTTCAGGGATCCAGGATCAGAGGGAAAGGTTTGTTTGTTGCAGAAGTCGTTGTACGGGCTGAAGCAGTTGTCGAGGCAATGGTACAAGCGGTTCGACTCCTATGTGCGCAGCATTGGACTTTCCAGGTGCGAGTTTGATCCCGGTGTTTATGTTCAGTCTCTTGAGGATGGTTCTAGAGTGTTCCTACTCTTGTATGTGGATGACATGCTTATAGCATGCAAGAGTAGGAAGGTTGTGCAGGATCTGAAGGCATCCTTATCTCGAGAGTTTGAGATGAAAGATTTGGGCCCTACAAGGAAGATCCTAGGCATGGAGATTTTCAGAGACCGAGCCCGGAGGGTGCTGCATCTATCTCAGGGGGGCTACATACAGAAGGTCTTAGAGAGGTTCGGGATGAAGGGAGCAAAGCCGGCGGAGCTGCCACTTGCCGGTCACTTCAGACTCTCAAAGACCATGGCACCACAGACTGAGGTGGAGGCTCAGGAGATAGAGATGGTTCCTTATGCTTCAGGAGTTGGGAGCTTGATGTATGCAATGGTCTGTTGTAGGCCAGACATCGCTCATGCAGTGAGTCGGGTTAGCAGGTTCATGGCACAGCCTGGCAGGGAGCACTGGAGAGCTCTGAAGTGGATATTCAGATATCTGGCGGGTACAGTTGGAGTTGGCATCTGCTACAGACAGCGAGGAGGTGCAGTGGGATACTCTGACATGTTTAGGGAGGCTCAGGGGCTGATTGGTGGTTATGTAGATGCAGACTTCGGTGGAGATGTGGATACCCGGAGGTCTACGACAGGCTTCATCTTTAGCGTGTATGGAGGTCCTATTTCTTGGAGATCGAGTCTGCAGCCTATCATGGCCCTATCCACTATAGAGGTGGAATACATCGGGCTGATAGAAGCAGCTAAGGAGGTAATTTGGCTGAAGGTTTGTTGACGGAGATGGGCCTTGCTCAGGAGGCCATTAGAGTGCACTGTGACAGCCAGAGTGCACTTCTATTAGCACAGAACTCAGTCTATCATGCAAGGACAAAGCACATCGATATTCGGTATCATCGGATCAGGGAGCTTGTGGAGGATGGCGAGATGGAGCTGGTAAAGGTACACACCAAGGAGAACCCAGCTGATGCACTTATGAAGGTACTTCCACGGGACAGCTTTCAGAGATGTGTTGAGCTGATGCTGCTGATGGACAGAGTGAAGCTGGTTGAGGCCTTGGGACACCAAGGCTAAGGCCAAGGTCCATCATTCATGAGGGCTTCATGGAGGCTTTAGGGCTAGTTGGGCCCTAGGTTGAAAGGCTGTGGGCCTTTTGGGTTCTTGAGGTCTAGGTTATGTGGGCCTCAAGGGACCAACTCTTTATGGGCCAGGTCTGAGCCCAGGATAGGTGAGATTAGGTCGAGTTATGGGGGTACATGGGCTTGGGTTAACCTAATCTCCCATAGAGTTGGTCAAGGGAGTTTTGGGTTTGGGTCACTTGACCTTGTGTTTATATATACATACACTGTATAGGTTTGATTAAGCCAAGAGAATACAAGACTCTTTCTCCCAAGTCTCTCTCTCTTCTCCCTCTCTCTCCAGCTACTCTCCATGCCCCAGGAGCAAGAAACCCTAGGGTTTCTTGCCGCCAGGTCCAATAAGGCAGGAAAAGCAGGGAGGTGCAAGCCCCTCCCCCTTTGTGCTGCCAACCAGATCTGCCCCTCCCTCTCTTGCAGCCACCCAAACATCAGTCCAGGACCTAAATCTCTTGTGAAGAGGTTGCTACAAGTTCCTCTCAGATCTGGAGTTGATCTGAGGTTGTTTGAGGCACGGGTGAGATCTCCATCAACAGATCTACAAGAAAGGCTGCAGTAGGACAGATCTGCAAGGTCTGTCTCCATCTACCTTCTTCCCTATCTAGAATATCCCGATTCGAGATCTATGAATTGGAAGACCTCGGTCCAGGCCTGATCTGGTTAATACCAGATCTTGGATTTTTAGAGGTGATTTCAGAGGCGTTCTTCATCTGGAACGAAAGGCTGACGAAGAAGACAGCAACCAGGCTGATTTCGTCAAGGGCCTTTGATCGAGTCCAGAAGTCTCCAGATTTATTCGTTGCTGGTTTGCTGCACCCAAGGTTCGTGGGAGGAGCCGGATCATGCTCCAGCAGAAACTTCCCTTTTTCTCAAAGAAATCCGATGACTCCGGTCACCGGCGAGCATGCACACCAGCATGGGAAGGAAAGGAGAGAAGAGAGGAAGGGGAGGAGGCTTACCTTCGATGCCGGCGAGGTTTTTCCGGTGAGCAATTGGACGGGCACAGGGATGGGTCTCTTGGTGGTTTTTTGGTGATTGCCGCCAACTGAATCTCGGATCTTTGGTGGAAGGGAGAGAGGAGGGATCTCCTCCTTAAATAGAGCCAGAGGGGGCTCTTTTCCACTCCGATTGGGAGCCAGTGAACGGAGGAAGAAGACTCCCTTTGGGAGTCTTCTCCTCTATTTTTTTTTTTTTTGGGCTTTATTGGGTTGGGATTCTTTACTCGGTGGGCCATCACATTCTTCCCCTCTAAAAAAAATTTTGTCCTCGAAATTTTTCTTGCTTGAGTCTTCATTGTTTCTTACTTGAATCTCATCTACAAATATTTCAATATTCTAATTCTTGATATAAAATTGATTCTTAAATCATTTTATAAGGAAAAAGTTAATACATCAAATATTGATCTGAAATGGAACCATTCATTTTCTTATTTATCAAGATCAACATCTCAAAGATTTTCAATGTTTCAAGATTTCGAAATTATGATCTCATTTCCTATAAAATAGTATTCAATACCTTATGACTAGATCAAAATCAAATCTATCTCTTGTGAATAGAAGAAAATCAATGTCTCTATTCTTGCATAAGAACTTCATTCATCATCATCATTCATTTTTTTTTTAAATATTATCCACTCTTAATTTCAACCTATCATAAGATAGGAAAAACATACTTATGTGAATCATATGATGACATCCCAATCAATCAAAATTCAAAAATATTTTTTCTTATTCATACTTTCAAAAGTTGAAGATTTATCATTTTAATCTTATTCTCGAACTTTTGATATTTTAATTCTCAATGTAACTTCATCATTTAATCATTTCATAAAGAATAGATCAATATCATCGGTGTTGATTAGAATCAAAACACTATTTCTAGTCATCGAAATTTTCTTACTCAAACCCTCAAACTCTTAAATATTCTAATTCTTGAAGCAAATTTTATCATTAAGTCATTCCATAATAAAAATAATAATTCAAAAATTGATCTAAATCAAAATTATATTTTTCTTATAATCAAAATCAATATCTCTATTCTAAGTAAGTATATCAATTTTCTTTATCTAAACATTAACAACTCTTAATTAATCGATTCATTATCAAATTAAATTATAAATAATTCTAATCTATCTTTTGTAGAATAATCATCAATATCAATAGATAACCTCAATCTTTTCTATTCAGTCAGAGAAATAATAATGATCAAAAGAGTCCAAACTTCAAATTTTATTATACTCTGGAGATAAATATTTGAGTATAATAATCTAAGATCAAAATTATTATTCAATAAACAATCTCAAATTCTTCCTAATAAATAGAGAATTATAAAATTTAATTTTTAGGATAGAGAAAATTTATCTCTAAATATTCTAAATCTAAAATCAAAAATCAAAGGTCCACTCATCCTAGAATTAGGATGCTAATTATTTTTGTAGCATAGTAGGCGGAAGTACTACTTTTAAAAATCACATTAAGATATTTAAAATAATTTAAAATTTTTAAAATATTATTCTTTCTAATATCAATATTTTTTTTGTATCAAACTATATCATCTATCATAATTCTTTGACTCAAAGAATCAACATTCCTGACTTACTCTAAGTAATCCAGATTACCATGCTTCCGCTGTGTACTCTGATCTAACAATCAAAATTTCTTAGGTTCACCAAAAAAAAATTTGATCAAATTATTTCTTTATCTTATTAATAGAAAAGATCTAAAATTTTAAATTTCAATTGAAGTCAAAGATTAACTTTCGATTCTCATTCATACTTTTACTGGTGTACAATAATCTTGATTAACCCTTGAGTCCAATATCATATTTAAACCATTATATAGATTTACTATAATCAATATGAATCAAATCTTAATTCTCATATCAATTCAATTCGATAATTTTCAAACCAAAAATCCTTATAAGTCAAATCAATGAAAAAAATCCTTCGATGCTCCACCAAATTTGGACATAATCAGAATATATAAGAATTTCAAATCATTATTTTTTTTCTAAAATTTTTATCATCAGGATCTTCAATATCTATCAAATATTTTTTTATAACAATCATACAAGCTTCAAAAAATCAAATCTCCATTTAATAGTAGATTCAATTAGGGACCTCGTTAACAAAAGTAAAGGAACTCCATATCAATTTCTAAATCCAAAATTTTTAAATTGTAAATTCATATGAATCCCTTAATCTGAAATAAATATAAATCAGATCTTTTATCTTAATCTAAAAATATCAATTTTTATTAACAACCTCAACAATAATATCAAAAATCTCTTGATCAACTTAGATACGAAATCTTTAAATTAAAATTTTATACACATCATGTAGTCTCCAAGAGACATAATAAGATCTATTATCTAGATCTAAGGATGATGATTAAAATTCCAGTATGATAAATATTCTACAACCTCATAATCGATTTCATCAATAAAAATAGATTTCTTTGTAATATCCTCAAATATGCATTCATCCTAATATGTCACTTTATATATGATCTACATACTAAGTTTAATTTCGATAAATATTCCAATCAAGCATCATAAAAGATTTTTCTTAATCCATCATGGAACAATATTTTATCATCAAATCTTTATCTTGTCAATAATAGTCAACTTCTCAACTAAAAGTAATTTCATAGTATTATTCTTATATCGAATTTGAACTTACGATTCACTTGAATAATCAATGATCAAATTAATAACCATAATACACAATAAAATTTTATGTCAATCCTTTTGGATTACTTTCGATCAAGATCTAACTAATCAATCATGATCTATAGATTATCCATTATATTTCAAACTTCATATGTCATAATCTCTTACGATCTTTTTATACATAATCTCAATGTTTAATCAAAATTTTTAAATATTTCTCCCACTACAATCATCAAGATCTACACTATAATGTCCCTAGTGTCTATCCACTTACACCCATTCTATATCTGATTCTATGTTTCATAATTCATCCACTTATGCTCTGATACCATATTAATTGTCACGCCTCCGACCCGAGATTATAAATTGAGGGTCATGGCAACCGCCGCATACTCATAGAAAATTTTTTTATAAGCATGCAAGGCATCTCATCATGATATCTTACATATAAAGTTAAATAATTTTTAATTTTTAACAATCAAACTTAGTTCAAATAACAAATCAAAACTCAGTTTCAAAAAAAAATAATTGTCTGACAAAGTCAATACTTAAAAATAAAAGTCTTGAATCAATTCTGAGAAAATCCTAAATCAAATGGGCTAACTCCATCTCTAATCGCTCTCCCAACCGAAATCCCGCATCATGCTAATTTTCTGGATCTGTAAAGAAAAATATAAAACTCATCATGAGCTAAATAGCCCAGTAAGCAGTGTATACCTTTAACTGAATAAATCAGGCAATAATACTGTACATGTCGGTTTACTGATAATAACAAAATAATATGTAAATTCATAAATCATAATCATACTATCAATCATATATAAAATTTTAATTCATCATAATTTTAAATTATGCTTATCATCTTAAATTTATCAATTTCTTAAGTTCTTCTTACTAACCATGACTATGACCATATTTTTCCTATGGCAGGGTCATAATACCGCTTATCTACTTACGGTAGGCTGCGAATCATCTGGCAGCCAAGTCTTTTGGAACCTTTGATCTCGCTGGCGGTTTGTCGCTGGTCTCTCTGGCGACATATCGCTGGTCTCACTGGCACATAAACCCTCGGACAATCAATTACCAACGTATATGCCCCCATTGGCGGGGTCCTTTACATAGTCAGGTTATCAATTCATAATATTTCTTATATCATAATTCTTCATAAATCATATTTTATATTCTAATTTCGATAATAAAACATATAATCATGTAGTATCGAAATCAATCATATAATACATCATGGAATCAATATGTTCAATCATACTTCATCATAACATTTTAAATAAGATATTTTCATAACAAAATACATTCATTCAATTCATGCATCATTTTACAAATCATGTCAGAAAAATACATTATAATTTGCTGATAAATCTAGAAAAAGTAAATATTACTTACCTCGAATGCATTTCAATAAATCCAATAATTCTATAAATTTTCTTTCAAAAATTCTATTCGTAGATCATATCACGATATCCCATGATCAAACATCCACAATCCTATACAGAATCAATTTCAATAATTAGAAAGAATATGAATACCATATTTTAACAGTTTAGATTGGGTCCGATCATCTAAGTTCATCTAATCAAAATCTAATTAGGACCTAAATGATCTAAATTTGACTATCAGATCAAATCGGATTCGAAGTGATAGGACCGATGTTTCTTCATCGATTTCATAAAATCAAGTAGAGAGAGACAATTAGAGGAGAGAGAATTATGAGGTAAATTCGAATTGATCAGATGACACAATCCAACATTATGATTGGTCCAATATCTTGAGTGGTGAAATCAACATGATCAAATCATGATTAAATGGGATCATGGATAATTAAATTGATAAATATTAGATCTGATCAAGATAAGTACCAGTATATTGCCCGACAATCATGGATCAAGGTTCTTCATCAGAATCAGATCAAGACTATTAAATTTTTTTTTTATTTACTAACTTTTTTAGAGAGAGAATCAATCAAGAGAGAGAATATTTTAGAGAGAAAAATTTCTAGAGAGGAGAGAAAACTCATCTTGGATTTTTCAGATAATATGATTAACAAATTCGATTGATCAGATCAAATCATGCTGAAATTATCATGTGGATAATTCAATAAAATCATAAGAAATAAAATCTAAAAATATCTGATCTGATCAAAGTGGTTATCGGTGTACCGTCCGACGATCACAGATCAAAAATCCATCATGAGGATTATTTAAATTCATCATCATTCTTTTCAAAATTTTAGAAATCTTAAGAGAGAGAAATAATCTAGAGGAAGATTTTAGAGAGAGAAAGTAGAGAGAGAAAGTCTAATTCTAGAGAGAGAAAATACTAGTTCAGCTGAAGAGAGAGAAAAAGAGAGAGAAACTCTCTTTCTCATATTTTATTATTTATATCATTATTTATTAATTAATTTAATAATTTTTTTCTTTTCTCTTTTTTTTTTTTCTTTACGAAAGAGAGAGGAGAGAAAATCTTATTTATTATTATTATATTATTTTTCTTCTTCTTTTTCTTCTCTCTTTTTTTTTTCTTTTTCCTTCTTCTTTTTCTTTTCTTTTTTTTCCTTCTTCTTTTTTCTTTTCTTTTTCTTTTTCTTTCTTCTTCTTTTCTTTTTCTTTTTTTCTTTCTTCTTCTTCCCGTGGGTTGCTTTGGACCGAAACAGGGGATCTTAAATCTCCTCATTGGAGTTCCAACCGGCGGTGCAGCCGACGTGGGGTGGCCGTCGGTAGGAGGGAGGCGACCCAACGACAAGAGGAGGGCCAAGCCGGTGGCCGACGATGGCCATCGATGCCCAAATATCCAATGGAACCAGAAACCCCCCCTTTTTCTCAAAGAAATCCGGTGACTCCGGTTGCCGGTGAGCATGCACACCGGCATGGGAAGGAATGGGAGAAGAGAGGAAGGGGAGGAGGCTTACCTCTGATGCCGGTGAGACTTTTTCGACGAGCAATTGGATGGGTCTCCGCGGTGATTTTTCGGTGCTTGCCGCCAACTGGATCTTGGGTCTTTGGTGGAAGGGAGAGAGGAGGGATCTCCTCCTTAAATAGAGCCAGAGGGGGCTCTTTTCCGACTATGATTGGGAGCCGATGAACGGAGGAAGAAGACTCCCTTTGGGAGTCTTTTCCTCTATTTTTTTTTGTTTGGGCCTTGTTGGGCTGGGATTCTTTACTCGGGCCGGGCATCACAGTTTAGGCACATGAATGAATTTTATATTGCATATTATGTGCTTCTATATCAGAGAGTTTTGTCAGTATTTTCGGTCATGTTCTCTGGATACATAGCATAATTTTAGTGTTTGTATATCTGAGGAACTGCACCGAAATACTGTTGAAATTTTTTTGGTGTAGAAGACATATATTGCAATATTAAATTCTTACGTTTCTGAATGGGATAGGACCATCACCCTATAGGTAAGAGATATAAGACATTTGTCAACTATTATTACATAAGATTGATTGTATAGTTTGCATCATAAATATGTAGGCATGGATCGTGGTTGGATGTCATTGCGTGATAAGTTTTGTCCCGAGTATATTGTGGGTGTGACATCTTTCATGAATGTAGTGTCTAATCACACTAGAGAAGGTGGAAAAGCTCATTGTCCATGTCGTCGATGTAGAAATTTATTTTGGTGTACCTTATCGGATATTCAAAATCATTTATATGAATATGGTATAGATGTGACTTACAAGAAATAGACTTGTCATGGTGAAGATTTGTCGACTAGCTCGAGCATGTTGCCCAGGAGTCTCACAAATGCATCGTCAATAGGTGGATCATCTAGTCGTGAAAGGCAAACACTTGGTGCAGAAGATAGTGAAATTTTGGAGGATCTCCATCCAGAGTTATTTGAAGCAAATGTGGAAGTGGGATCAGAATATTACATCCCATTTCGAGATAAGAAGCTAAGGAGGACAGTAACATGCCTGTGAATGATAGATTCAAGCATCTATTAAGAGATGCACAAAGTGACATTTATCCTAATTGTAAGAAGTACTTTCTGTTGTCCACCTTAATAAAGTTATTACATATGAAGATACTGGGTAAGTGGTCAAACAACTCATTTAATTAGTTGCTTAAATTTTTGAAGGACCTACTGCCTGAGAGAGAGTTACTTCCATCAAGTCATTATGAAGTCAAAAAATTATTGAAAAGACTCAGATTGGGAGTCGAGACTTAGGCCTATATTGCAAAAAATACATGCATGTCCGAATGATTGTATTCTATTTCAGAAGGACAAAAAAGATCTTCAAGCATGTTCAATTTGTCATTCAAGTAGATGAAAAGAAAGTCATGGTGAGTGTTGGGTATAAAATACCCTCAGCCGAAGTTCTTAACAGGATTGACCCTCTCAGGACTCCTCCAGCTTTCGACCGCAGATGGTATCTCTCCGGACTTCTCCAACAGCCAGATTCCCACAGTGCTAACTGAATTTCCCTGACGGACGAACTCCCACTGCACCACCCGAGCTCCTTCAACATGAGTTCCCCCAGTTATCTATTAAGCCGCCCCAAGCGCTCACTAAGCTCCACCGCCAGCCAACTTTCTACGACTATCAGCTGTTCCCTGAATCCCTTCCGGACTTCTTCCAGCCAGGCTCAACTCCAATCCGAACTACCCCGAACTTCGTCAACGATGGAACTTCTCCAACGGTAGATTCCTACAACTACCAGATTTCAGCCCGGACTCCTACGGGAGCCAGATCTCGTCCCCGACCTCGACTGCGGAAAGACTTCGCCCAGACTCTTACGGGATCCGTGTTCCATCCACGACTTCGCTTACAGGTAAACTTCGTCCGAACTCCTAAGGGAGCCGGACTTCATCCCTGACTTTGATTGCAGGTGGACTCAGCCCGGACTCCTACGGGAGCCGGATCTCGTCCCCGACCTCGACTGTGGGAAAGCTTCGCCCGGACTCCTACGGGAGCCGGGCTCCGTTCTCGACCTGACTGCTGGTAAACTTTGTCCGGACTTCTAAGGGAGCCAGACTTCACCCCTGACTTTGATTGCAGGTGGACTTCGCCCGGGCTCCTACGGGAGCCAGATCTCGTCTCCAGCTCCAGCTGCGGGAAGACTCCGCCCGGACTCCTATGGGAGTCGGACCTCGTTCCAATTCTGGCTGCACGCGGACTTCGCCCGGACTCCTACGGAAGTCGGGCTCCATCCACGACTTCGCTTACAGGTAAACTTCATCCAGACTCCTAAGGGAGCCGGACTTCATCCCTGACTTTGATTGCAGGTAGACTTAGCCCGGACTCCTACAGGAGCCGGATCTCGTCCCCGACCTCAACTGCGGAAAGGCTTCGCCCAGACTCCTACGGGAGCCAGGCTCCATCCACGACTTCGCTTACAGGTAAACTTCATCCAGACTCCTAAGGGAGCTGGACTTCATCCCTGACTTTGATTGCAGGTGGACTCAGCCCGGACTCCTACGGGAGTCGGATCTCATCCCTGACCTCGACTGCGGAAAAGTTTTGCCTGGACTCCTACGGGAGCCGGGCTCCGTCCTCGACCCTGACTGCTGGTAAACTTCGTCCGGACTCCTAAGGGAGCCGGACTTCACCCCAGACTTTGATTGCAGGTGGACTTCACCCGGGCTCCTACGGGAGCCAGATCTCGTCTCCAGCTCCAGCTGCGGGAAGACTCCGCCCGGACTCCTACGGGAGCCAGACTTCGTTCTCAATTCTGGCTGCACGCGGACTTCGCCCAAACTCCTACGGGAGCCGGTCTCCATCCACGACTTCGCTTACAGGTAAACTTCGTCCGGACTCCTAAGAGAGCCGGACTTCATCCCTGACTTTGATTGTAGGTAGACTCAGCCCGGACTCCTACGGGAGTCGGATCTCGTCCCCGACCTCGACTGCGGGAAAGCTTCGCTCGGACTCCTATGGGAGCCGGGCTCCGTCCTCGACCCCGACTGCTGGTAAACTTCGTCCGGACTCCTAAGGGAGTCGGACTTCACCCCTGACTTTGATTGCAGGTAGACTTCGCCTGAGCTCCTACGGGAGCCAGATCTCGTCTCTAGCTCCAGCTGCGGGAAGACTCCGCCCGGACTCCTACGGGAGCCGGACCTCGTTCCCAATTCCGGCTGCACGCGGACTTCGCCCGGACTCCTACGGGAGCCAGGCTCCATCCATGACTTCGCTTACAGGTAAACTTCATCCGGACTCCTTAGGGAGCCGGACTTCATCCTGACTTTGATTGCAAGTAGACTTAGCCCGGACTCCTACGGGAGCCGGATCTCATCTCCGACCTCGACTGCGGGAAAGCTTCGCCCGGACTCCTACGGGAGCTGGGCTCCATCCTCGACCCCGACTGCTGGTAAACTTCATCTGGACTCCTAAGGGAGCCGGACTTCAGCCCTGACTTTGATTGCAGGTGGACTTCACCCGAGCTCCTACGGGAGCCAGACCTCGTCTCCAGCTCCAGCTGCGGGAAGACTCCGTTCGGACTCCTGTGGGAGCCGGACCTCATCCCCGACTTCAACTGAAGGAAGACTTCATCCGAACTCCTATGGGAGCCAGACTCTGGGCTCCTCTCAAACGGGTAGCTAACCACCTCTCCCCGCCAGACACTCCAACCGAGCTTCAGCCAACAAGCCTGCACTCCCTGGCGTGGCCGCAGTAACGGCCACGACTCTGCTCCACTTCCTGCGATGGATTTCGTGCGGCTCCATTACTCCTTGGCCAACCGCCATGATGCCCATGATCCTGCTCCACTTCCTGCGATGGATACCGTGCGGTTCTTCCATCCTCTGGCAAGTCGCGACAATGGATGCCGCTCCACTCCCCACGATAGATTCCACGTGGCATGTCCCGGTGATAGCCACGATTCCACTCCACTACTCTTCGCAACAAACTCCTCCTGACTCTGGGTGGCCCACTGCCAGACGGTTACAGACATCGCTATTAGTCTGTTGCTCCCTCCCTGTAAAAGGGGGACCCCAGATACGTTATTCTCTAAGCCCTCATTTTTACCTAGAAACTCTGCTAAAATTTTCGTTCGAGCACTCCATTCTTGTTAAGGCAGAGAACTGACTTGAGCATCGGAGGGTCTTGCCGGAGCAACCCCACCTCCGGTTTAGACTTCCTTTGCAGGTCCAGCGGCGACCGCGACACCCTCGACTCCAGCTTCTCCGGCACAGGCGGATTTTTGCACCAATAGGATTGGCGCTAGAGGAAGGGCTGTGTCTTCGTAGTACCCTTGTTCTTAAAGGAGCACCCAACGGGACCATCCCAGGGCATCTTTTTCGACGTCCTCTCCTCCTCCCTCCACTTGGTCTTTGCTCGATGCCTCTCCGCAAGGCATCCACGCGATGATCCACGGCCTCCGCGGCCAGATCCCAGGCTCCAGCCTCACCTCCAGTTTTCTAGCCTCCTCCTCCTCGTCCGACAACGGCGGTTGGCGCGGAGCAATTTGATCTGCTGGCGCAGCAGGTCAGAGGCCTCACTGAAGCTGTGCAGGCCATACAGCAGCAGCAGCACCCGTAGGCATCAGTGCGCTTGGAAAGAGTGTCGTCGGAACACCAGAATCCAACGGTAGGGCGGGCCACTTGGGCCAGCCGCCCCGTCTTTCCCGGAAAGACGAACCCGAGGGTGGAGAGCCCTCAGTCGGATCACGACTCCACCCCTGGAAGATCTCTATCCCCATTCTGTCAGAGGACCCTCGAGACCCGTAGTCGAGAGGATTTCCTGGATCGGAGGCTCCAGGAGATGAACCGGTGGATCAAAGAACTCCGTCATGCTCCCCCCGCTTATGGTGAGGATATTTGCACTGACCCTCCCTTTTCTCAAATGATCATGCAGGAATCGATCCCGCCAAACTTCAAACTCTCCCAGTTCGAAAGCTACGACGGGACTTCGGATCCGATTGATCATCTGGAGGCCTTCCGGATGATGATGCTGCTTCATGGCGCACCCGACATCATTCTGTGTCGAGCCTTCCCATCCACCTTGAAGGGAGCAGCGAGAAACTGGTACTCGGTGCTGAAGTCGGATACCATCTTTTCCTTCGATCAGATGAGCCATCAATTTGTGGCCCATTTTGTCAGCAGTCGGTGCCCCCGGAAGGATTCGGAGTCCTTCATCAATATCAAGCAGAGGGAGGGGGAGTCCATTCGAGCCTACATCAACCGTTTCAATGTCGCCGCGCTGGAGGTCCGAAACTTGGACCAGTCGGTAGCGATGGCCTCTCTGAAGGATGGCCTTCAGAAGAATGATCTTTTGTTCTCCCTGGAGAAGAAGTACCCCAAAAATTTTGCTGATCTGTTGGCTCGGGCCGAAGGGTACGCCCGAGCGGAAGAAGCCTTCAAAATGAAGGATGAGGAGACTGCGAGAGAACGGCAGGCGGGAGACTCGAGTAAGCCCGCAGTCGAAAAAGAGCCGAGAGAAGCTCGGCCACGTTCTCGAACTCCTCCCGGGCACAAGCGTGCCCATACTCCTCCCGAGTACGTAGGCAGAGAAGTTCGGACCGCAGAGTTCGATGGGGTTCTCCATCAGGAAGATTTCGCAACTATGCCCCCCTCAATGCCTCAAAATCCAGGTGCTGATGGAGGTCAGAGAGCAACTCCCTAGGCCAGAGAGGATGTGCACACACCCCAGAAAGTACAATCCCAACAAGTTCTGCCTCTACCATCGCGACCACGGCCATGACACGGAGGAATGCATCCAGCTCCGAGATGAGATCGAGGAGCTCATTCGGTGAGGTCGACTCGATAGGTTCATTCGACGCCGGCCTGAGGGTAGAGAAGATCGGCCAAGGGCCCTACCGCCGCCCGAGCCACCGAGGAGGGAAGAGCAACCCGGAGATCGACCTCCAATTGGGATCATCAACTCCATCACCGGAGGACCTCGAGGGGGAGCAGACCTTCCACGACCACGGGACTCGGAAAGCCTATAAATGTATTACTAACGACTTTGCTTTGAATCAAAATTCCTTTCGACTTTGCATATCTTTTCCTTTAAGCATGGACTTGTTACGACTGGGGATAACCCCTTCAAACAATTAAAACAAGGTCATGTTAGGAACAGGAGGGAATCTCGTCCTAACATGAGCAAAATGAAAGTTCGATTATTTTAAGATCAGATCGGGGAGAGGCCATATAATGGCCCTTGAGTGCCCCCATGGTCATGTTAGGAACAAGAGGAGAATCTCGTCCTAACATGAGTAAAGTGAAAGTTCGATTATTTTAAGATCGGATCAGGAGAGAGACCCATATAACGGCCCTTGAGTGCCTCCAGGGCCATGTTAGGGACAGGAGGAGAACCTCGCCCTAACATAGACAAAGTCAAAGGCCCGATTCTTTTAGACCGGATGGGGGGAGAGGCCCTACAACGCCCTTACGCACCCCCACAGCCATGTTAGGGATAGGAGGAGAACCTCGCCCTAACATGAGCAAAGTCAAAGGCTCGATTCTTCTAGATCGAATAGGGGGAGAGGCCCTACAACGCCCTTATGCGCCCCCACAGCCATGTTAGGGACAGGAGGAGAACCTCGCCCTAACATAAGCAAAGTCAAAGGCTCAGTTCTTTTAGACCGGATGGGGGGATAGGCCCTACAACGTCCTAATGTGCCCCCACAGTCATGTTAGGAACATGAGGAAAACCTCGTCCTGACATGAGCAAAATCGAAGACCCGATTCTTTTAGACTGGATGGGGGGAGAGGCCCTCGCAACGACCTTTATGTGCCCCCACAGCTCCGTTGGGAACAGAAGGAGAACCTCACCCTAACCTGAGCTGAGATCGACTACGTCAAGAACAGAAGGAGGACCTCGTTCTGATGATGACAAAAATCTGATCACCCAACATGATCGGATAAAGGAAAAAGTCCCCTCAATGGCACCTCCACACCTCTACGCGACCCCGCGAAAAGCAAGGGGAGGACCCTCACTCATAAAAGAGAAGAAAAATTAAAAAGGAAGCAACGAACTACATCGGCAACAGATGAAAAACAAACTACACCGAAAACATAGGGAACTTCGTCTCAACAAAGACGGGAGCTCCTATCGAGCATCCTTGGTCTCTAAGAAGGCTCTCGACATGGGTCAAGAAAATAATGACTCCTCCAAGGTAATGCGAAGTTTGGACTACGAGATCGAGCCTATGGCCATGGACGACAAGAAAAGCAAATCAACGTGGCGACGACTGGGTACCTCCGAACGATATCGATGTCGAACAAGTCAAGAGACAAAAGAAGTTCAACGGACGATGATTTAATGCAACACGTGGATGAGGTGACACAAAATCCCTTTCCATTTTATTCATAAAATATACACTACAAAGCCCAGCAGGCTAAAGGAAGAAAAGCAAAACAATAGAACAAGACAAAACAACAAAAGAAAAAATATATATATGGGAAGACGGAAGGACAAAAAGAGTCCTAAGGGGACCCAGCTTCCTCCGACCTCAGATTTTCAGCTTCAATCCTCGCCAGGGAACCCTTAAACGTTGACTTCTGCTTCCAATTCTCTCTCTCTCATTAATATCTCCATGTATCTTCGATGAGATCGCTGGCTTTCGTTCTCCGCCTCTCGATGCCTTTTTTTCAGGACCTCAACTCTGCCTCCGCATCCTTGACGGCCTGCTGCTCGCATACCAGCTGGATCTTCAATTGCTGCAGCTCGGCCTTCCCCTCCCAAGAGCGACAGATAGTTCTTCTGCGATCCTTCTCAGGGATTGGAGTCATCAGAATCTCGAGCGGAGGCAGTTTGAGCCCCCTTAGTTAGCTGCCTTCGAAGGAGGCAATCTCGTCGGTCACCACCCGGAGCCTCCCCTTGTATTCGTCCACCTGCTTGCGCCAGCCGGTCGGTACGCATCGTAGCTGCCTCGGCATCCTGGAGCTGCTGCTGGAGGTCGGAGACCTTCTTCGACCACTCCGATCACTGTCGGCCCGAGTCAAAAGCCAGGATGAACTTCCTCCAGCTGGCCAATCCTCTCCCGGCAGCCGACAGCTCCACCCTAAGGGAACTGATTTTGGTGGCTTGAGCCCAAATTTGATTGCTGACATGCTTCTTGTGTTCCTCAAGCTCCTTCTCAAAGTTGCCTTCCTCCGGCTGTACTCCATGATCCCCTTCACGTGGAGATTCCGAAAGTAGGTGGCCTCCGCGGTGGCTTCGGATGACTCTCCCTCAACTGCGAAGCTCGCCTTCCGTCTTCTTCGACTTTTTGTTAAACGGAGGACTTCCTTCTTCAGCCACTGGATTGTAGACTTCAGCGGAATCCCCTGAGGCGAGGGAAGCACTTCGGCGGGCGCTGCCATCGGGAGGTCAACGCGTTAAGACGCAGCTCATTACAAAGAAGAAGAAAGAAAGAAAGAAAAAGAAGAGAAGAAAAGTCCCCCACAAGGAGGAGATCAATTTTATTGACTAATGTTTCTTGAAGACAAAAGAAAGAAGAAAAATGGCAATAAAGGAAGAATACAAGGTTAGAGGTCTTGGACCTCTGGATCAACGGGGGGACTCGCACTTCTGGTGGTGGACCGCGGTGGCTGCAACGGCAGTAGAGGGTCCGGCTTCATCCTCGGATGCCTCGTCCAAGATGCTGAGGTCGAGCTCGGAGAATTTCACGACCATCTTCTCCTGGCAGAGCTCGAACCCTCTATTGAATTGGCTTGGCCGAACTCAACCTTCAACTTCTTCATTTCGGTGGAAGCCTTGAACTCCTCCACCGCTTGACCCTGGCCTCCGAGATCAGGGTCGGGATCTGTTCCGCCATGTTGGCAACCTCGGCCTCCGCCCTCCTCACCATCTCCTCCAGATTGGCCTTCTGTTCCGCCGAGGTCTGTCTCTCTCTCTCAAGCACCTCTCGGAGACCGGCCACCTCGAGGGCCATTTCCTTAAGGTGGCAGCCTCGGCTGCTGACCTTCCACCGTCTTGTTTGTCGTCTCGATATTGGTGAGGAGTTGGTGCCCAGCTGTAAGGACGATCGGAGGGTCAGAATGGGAGCTGGAAAGTTAATTAAATGAAGAAGCGAAAGAAAAAGGAGGATGAATCTACTTACCTCGAGGAAGGCCCCCAGCGAGTCCCAGACTGTTGTGTAGGATCGACGCGGACGATCCTCTGGACGACTTCGGGCAGTGAGCACCCGTCTACCAGCTTTTTTATTAGATCCCTGTCACTGAAGGGATCATCCCCCTGCTCCTCTTCAGAGCCGCGGATTCTTCAGTGGCAGCCCGGTGACTGCCGACCCTGGGGCCAAGGTCTTCCTCCTCTCACCCCCTGGCACCTCCTCAGGATGGATCTCCGAAGCAGGGACCTCGGTAGGAGAACTCAAACCCCTCAGGGAAGCCCAGACGGCGAGACGCTCAGTGTCTGCAAGGACGTCGGTGGCTGAGGTCACTTGGGCGGGCGCGACCGAACTCATCCCCTCTACTCTGGCCCTCTTCGTCGCCCGGAG
Source organism: Elaeis guineensis (assembly GCF_000442705.2). Taxonomy (NCBI): domain Eukaryota; kingdom Viridiplantae; phylum Streptophyta; class Magnoliopsida; order Arecales; family Arecaceae; genus Elaeis; species Elaeis guineensis. Next base: position 65,877,784 of record NC_026000.2, read on the forward strand.
GCCGCGGCGCCCTTTCTTTTGAGAGCCTTCAGGCCCCTGACAAGCATCTGTGCTTCTTCGACGTCCATGCCTAAAAAAAAAAAAAAAAAAAGAGAGAAAGAAAAGAGAAAGAAGGCATAAAAAGAAGAAAAGAGGAGAAGTAGGAGAAAGAGAGGAAAGGAAAGGAAAAGAAAGAAAAAAAAAGGGGAGAGATGAAATACTAGCGGATCCAGGGGGCTCAGGCCGATGTTGAACAGAAACTGCTCCTTCAGGAGGTTGGGAGGGAAAGAGTTGGATATTTGAGGAGTTTCTGGGAGGCTTGATGGTCGTCCCCCCCCGGGCTGGCGCCCGACGGATGGAATCCTTCAGGGAGCCCCAAGGGGGCAACTCTAGCCTCAAGGTCGGGCATCGAACATAAAGAAACTTTCCTTCCAGTTATGGATCGAAGAAGGGGCACCTTTCAGTAACCCCTTCCTACCGAACTGTGGGGAGAAGTACCACCAATCCTTCGCCGTGGGATGACGCTTGAAGGTGTAGAAGTATCTAAACAAGGAAAGGGTGGGCTGGACTTTGACTACATGACAAAGAGAGAAGAACCCTATCAAAAACCTAAAGGAGTTCGGTGCAACCGAAGCCAGAGAAATATCCAGAAACCGAAAAAGAGCAATGACAAAAGGCAGAAGGGGAAGTCGAGTCTGGCACGGAAGGCCTCCTGGTACAGGCAGAAGCAGTCGGGGGGAGGGGCACTAGCCCGGTCGGACGGGCCAGAAGTTCCAATTCGTACTCCGGAGGAACCCCATACTAAACTCTTATCAGTTGGAGTTCGTCTGAGTCAGAGAACAAGGAATGGCATCCGATGCAAAAATCGGACGAGGTTCAGCTCTACCTACCGGTTCATCTACCGTCTGAGGACTCTGGGAGATCGAGACAGACGAACTCCTAGAGCCACTAGAAGAAGAACCCTGGAAGACATCTAGAATCACACGAAGACCACTTACAAAGGTGAAATCCCTAAAAATCAGGAAAATCACGGACAAGGTCTTGGGGGACTGATGTGCAGAGCAAGAGGAAGAAAGGTCGAACGCAAAAGGAAGAACAAAAAGAGGAAGGAGTTTCGAGACTAACCTAGGCGATGCGGAGAAGTATGAAGGTGCGGAAATGGGGACGGCTCGAGGAACGCCTAAGGCTGGAAAGGGCGCTGAGAAAAATCGAAGTTCTCAGGAAGAAGAAGGATGCCAGAACGAGACCGTCGGATAGAGCGGGACTCTTGGAGGAGGAGTGCAGGTTTAAATAGGCCCTGAGATCCGGCATAATGACGATTGCGAATCCTTTTTGGCCGATCTCTTTTGTCGCGTGTCCCACTCACCACAGCGGTGGTTAAAAAGTGGCAGACGGCTGACAGTGCCTTTATTGCGCCATGCCTTGAGCACCGTTTCGCTGCAGGTTCCAAAAGAGCCTCTTCGGATCTCCTCGATTTGAAAAGACTCCGGTGCACGCGCATTAAATGCCAAAATATTTGAGGACATTGCACGCGGACATCAGGGAGCAACTTCAGTTGTGACAATCTTTCTGTACTTCCTTCATTCAAAATTCGAACTCGAAGTAGGGGGACTGGTGTTGGGTATAAAATACCCTCAGTCGAAGTTCTTAACAGGATTGACCCTTCCAGGACTCCTCCGACTTTCGACCGTAGATGGTATCTCTCCGGACTTCTCCAACAGTCGGATTTCCATAGTGCTGACTGAATTCCCCCGACGACGAACTCCCACTGCACCACCCGAGCTTCTTCAACATGAGTTCCCCCAGTTATCTATTAAGCCGCCCCAAGCCTCACTAAGCTCCGCCGCCAGCCAACTTTCTATGACTATCAGTTTTCCCGAATCCCTTCCAGACTTCTTCCAGCCAGGCTCAACTCCAATCCGAACTACCCCGGACCTCATCAACGGCTGAACTTCTCCAACAGTAGATTCCTACAACTACCAGATTTAGCCCGGACTCCTATGGGAGCTGGATCTCGTCCCCAACCTCGACTGCGGAAAGGCTTCACCCGAACTCCTACGGGAGCCGGGCTCCATCCATGACTTCGCTTACAGGTAAACTTCGTCCGACTCCTAAGGGAGCTGGACTTCATCCCTGACTTTGATTGCAGGTGGACTCAGCCCGGACTCCTATGGGAGCCGGATCTCGTCCCGACCTCGACTGCGGGAAAGCTTCACCCGGACTCCTACGGAGCCGGGCTCCGTCCTCGACCCCGACTGCTGGTAAACTTCGTCCGGACTCCTAAGGGAGCTGGACTTCACCCCTGACTTTGATTGCAGGTGGACTTCGCCCGGGCTCCTACGGGAGCCAGATCTCGTCTCCAGCTCCAGCTGCGGGAAGACTCCGCCCGGACTCCTATGGGAGTCGACCTCGTTCCCAATTCCGACTGCACGCGGACTTCGCCCGGACTCCTACGGGAGCCGGGCTCCATCCATGACTTCACTTACAAGTAAACTTCGTCCGGACTCCTAAAGGAGCCGGACTTCATCCCTGACTTTGATTGCAGGTAGACTCAGCCCGGACTCCTACGGGAGCCGGATCTCATCCCCGACCTCGACTGCGGAAAGGCTTCGCTCGGACTCCTACGGGAGCCGGGCTCCATCCACGACTTCGCTTACAGGTAAACTTCGTCCGGACTCCTAAGGGAGCCGGACTTCATCCTTGACTTTGATTGCAGGTGGACTCAGCCCGGACTCCTACGGAAGCCGGATCTCATCCCCGACCTCGACTGCGGAAAAGCTTCGCCCGGACTCCTACGGGAGCCGGGCTCCATCCTCGACCCCGACTGCTGGTAAACATCGTCCGGACTCCTAAGGGAGCCGGACTTCACCCCTAACTTTGATTGCAGGTGGACTTCGCCCAGGCTCATACGGGAGCCAGATCTCGTCTCCAGCTCCAGCTGCGGGAAGACTCCGCCCGGACTCCTACGGGAGCCGACCTTGTTCCAATTCCGACTGCACGCGGACTTCGCCCGGACTCCTACGGGAGCCGGGCTCCATCCACGACTTCGCTTACAGGTAAACTTCGTCCGGACTCCTAAGGGAGCCGGACTTCATCCCTGACTTTGATTGCAGGTAGACTCAGCCCGGACTCCTACGGGAGTCGGATCTCGTCCCCGATCTCGACTGTGGAAAAGCTTCGCCCGGACTCCTACGGGAGCCGGGCTCCGTCCTCGACCCCGACTGCTGGTAAACTTCATCCAGACTCCTAAGGGAGTCAGACTTCACCCCTGACTTTGATTGCAGGTAGACTTCGCCCGGACTCCTACGGGAGCCAGATCTCATCTCCAGCTCCAGCTGCGGGAAGACTCCACCCTGACTCCTACGGGAGCCGGACCTCGTTCCAATTCCGGCTGCACACGGACTTCGCCCGGACTCCTACGGGAGCCGGGCTCCATCCACGACTTCGCTTACAGGTAAACTTCGTCCGGACTCCTAAGGGAGCCGGACTTCATCCCTGACTTTGATTGCAGGTAGACTCAGCCCGGACTCCTACGGGAGCCAGATCTCATCTCCGACCTCGACTGCCGAAAAGCTTCGCCCGGACTCCTACGGGAGCCGGGCTTCATCCTCGACCCCGACTGCTGGTAAACTTCGTTCGGACTCCTAAGGAGTCGGACTTCACCCCTGAATTTGATTGCAGGTGGACTTCGCCCGAGCTCCTACGGGAGCCAGACCTCGTCTCCACTCCAGCTACAGAAAGACTCCATCCGGACTCCTATGGGAGCCAGACCTCATCCCCGACTTCAACTGAAGGAAGACTTCGTCGAACTCCTACGGGAGCCAGACTCTGGGCTCCTCTCAAACGGATAGCTAACCACCTCTCCCCGCCAGACACTCCAGCCGAGCTTCAGCCGACAAGCCTGCACTCCCTGGCGTGGCCGCAGTAACGGCCATGACTCTGCTCCACTTCCTGCGATGGATTCCGTGCGGCTCCATTACTCCCTAGCCAACCGCCATGATGCCCACGATCCTGCTCCACTTCCTGCGATGGATACCGCATGGTTCTTCCATCCTCTGGCAAGTCGCGACAACGGACGCCGCTCCACTCCCCACGACAGATTCCACGTGGCATGTCCCGGTGATAGCCACGATTCCACTCCATTACTCTTCGCAACAAACTCCTCCTGACTCTGGGTGGCCCACTGCCAGACGGTTACAGACATCGCTATCAGTCTGTTGCCCCCTCCACCTATAAAAGGGAGACCCCAGATACGTTATTCTCTAAGCCCTCATTTTTACCTTGAAACTCTGCTAAAATTTTTGTTCGAGCACTCCATTCTTGTTGAGACAGAGAACTGACTTGAGCATCGGAGGGTCTTGCCGGAGCAACCCCACCTCCAGTTTAGATTTCCTTTGCAGATCCCAGCGGCGACGCGACACCCTCAACTCCAGCTTCTCCAGCGCAGGCAGATTTTTGCACCAACAGTGAGGATAAAAAGAAAAAAAAATATCATGCAAGATTTTGTGGTACTTTCCGATTATGCCATGATTGCATCGATTGTTCATGTCAAGGCATACTATTTGTGACATGAGATGGCATAAGGAGGAAAACAACATGGACGATGATGTCATGAGACATCCATCAGATGGAGATGTGTAGAAACATTTCGATCATGAACATCCATAGTTTGCAGCTGATTCACGAAATGTCAGGCTAGGGTTGGCAATAGATGGATTTAATCCATATAGTAATCTTAGCACTACATACAGTATGTGGCTGTTATGGTGTTTCTTTATAATTTACCACCTTGAAAGTATATGAAATCATCTTTTAATCTACTAGCTTTGTTGATCCTGGGTCTCCGTGCCCCTGAAAGAGACATAGACATATTTTTAGAGCCATTGATTGAAGAGTTGAAATACTTACGGAAGAAGAGTGCGAAACGTATGATCATGTTGCAGGAGGCATCTTTTGCATGCATGCGGCACTGCTTTAGACAGTTAACAATTTTTCTGCATATGGTGATATTTTTAGGTGGTGTATAAAAGGGTATAAAGCATGTCTAACTTGTAACGATGATATTACATTTGACCGTATTCATGAAAAGATTTGTTTCACCGGCCATCGACGTTTCTTACCGGATGATCATAGATGGAGGAGAAGTCTTAAGTTCAATGGTAAGCATGAAAGATGTGTCCAGTCAAGGTTCTAGTCTACGAACAATATTTTAAATTAGCTACCAGACCCACAAGATGTCATATTTGGTAAGGGTCCGGTCAGCTAAGTAGGCATGCGAACAAGTATCGAAAATTAGAGAAAAAAGAGCAAATTGTTCAATCTTCCACATTGAAAAATGCTTCTTCTTCGACACAATCTTGACGTCATGCATATTGAAAAGAATATATTTGATAATATATTTTATACCATCTTCAATATTGAAGGAAGAACGAAGAATACCATGAAGGCTCGTCTTGACTTGGAAGACATGCAGATTAGAAAGAAATTACATTTGATTCAACGGGGGATAGATTGGTGAAGCCATTGACATGTCATGTACTAAAATGAAGAGAGAGAAATTAATTTCTCACATATTTGAGATCAGTAAGATTTTTTTATGGATACGTCTCAAACTTAAAATGGTGCATCAAGCTGAAAGATGAAAAAATTATCGGAATGAAAAGTCATGATTGCCATGTGCTTCTACAACATATGCTCTCAGTTGGTTTGCATGGATTATTGTCAGATAATATGTGCGATGCATTACTTGATCTGAAAATTTATTTTTAGAACTTATGTGCAAAAGACGTTACGGCGAAGTCAGATCGACATATTAGAGAAGAAGATTATCATTACTCTTTGTAAGCTCGAGATGATATTTCTTCCTACCTTCTTTGATATCATGGTGTATCTTTCAGTTCATCTTCCACATGAGACTTGACTGGATGGGCCAGTACATACAAGATAAATATACCCAATTGAAAGATAATTATATAATATTATAATATTTATTATTCATTATTGTATTCCTTATTATATATGTATATCAATTGATAATTTATTGGATAGGGAGATGTGAGAATACAAGAGTGCTGTCGCTAACAAAGCACGGCCCAAAGGTTCAATAGTGGAGGCACACGTTATGAATGAATGTTTGATATTCTGCTCTATGTACTTTCAGAGAGTGGAGACCAAATTTATGAGGCCACAATGGAATGTCGATGTTGATGACATTCTGACCGATGGATTGTCCATGTTCTCCAATATTGCCCGACCATATGGTAAGAAAGATTTTCGAATGTTGACACCATAGAAAATGGATGACATGCATTGATATGTGCTAAACAATTGCAAGGAGGTGGAAGCATACATGATGTGAGTATGTATATTTATTTTTTTTTATTGATATATGCATGAATGTACGTACTCATAGACTCTAAATTAAAATATACATGTTATTACTGTATCACTTCAGAGAGCACGAAAGTGAGCTCAGAAGAATCAATCCTACATTAGCAATGGCATGATATAAGAATCAATTCGCATCATGGTTTGATGAATGGGTAAGTTATATTAATGTTCACCATGATTTAAAGGTTCATTTATATAGTATTTATTTTGTCAAACTTAACCTGCTTATTGTTCTTTTAATTGTAGATAGCTCAGTTACATATAGATAATTCTAACTATATCAGTGATGATTTAGCCGCACTTGTACGAAAACCTGATAGATGTGTATCGATATATTCAGCATGCATAGTCAATGGTATGCGATTTTTAACAAAAAATCGTGATCATGATCGAACCACACAAAATTATGAAATAAGCATGGAGGGCGAGCACAAGAGTGAAATAATAGATTTTTTTGATGTTCTGTATGAGGTTATAGAGCTGAGGTATAGTGGTCTTCGATGGATTGTGTTATTCAAGTATCGATGGTATGATTTAGGATGACACAGGCTAATTGTTATAGACCCTCAACTCGTTAGTGTCCACACTGGTCATGTGTGGTACAAAATGATCCTTATATTTTTGCAAAGCAAGCAAGACTAGTGTAGTATATTGATGATACCAAAATGAAAGAGCCTTGGTGAGTTGCAATATGGGCTCAACATAGATATTTGTTCGATCCCATACTTTTCACATGCTCGAATGATGAAGTTCTAGAGAATGAAGTCCGTGCAACTATTGAAAATGAAACATATAAAATGCAAACACCAGATAACATATTAGTACTAGATGACACGATCGACATTAAACAATTGCAAAGAGATGACTGCGAACTGAGGATGTTCCTATTGTTGGAACGTCGGTAAGGGACAGACACAGGCATGATCCAACAATAATTTGGGATCACAATCATATGTGGATGATGACTTCATAATGACGATGATGATAGCACTTCAGGGTCGATGCCTTCTATGAGTCCTACTGAGGACGACTATATGGACACGAGTTTAGATTCTGAGAACAATAATTAATATGAATAAGTAATTCAATATATTTTTTTGTTACATCATGTAATACTTGAGTTTTTGATTATGTGTTGATTTGAATTATTTTAATCATTGCAGCATCATGGCTGGTCCTGGACATGGATGTTCGTGGGGTAGACAGCAGGCCCCACTTGATGATCACATCCTCACTTTAGCATTTTGCGTGATGAGTCAGAGGATTTAGATGAGACTCAGCTGTCCGAATCCATAGAGCAGACTAGTGCTCAGCTAGAGCCTACCCAGTCGGAGGTCATGGCACCGCAGCATCATCCCTCTGCAGGTATATCTCTATCAATTTATAAGCTATGTATTTTTTTTGTTATATACATCCATTAGTAAATGATATATGTTCATTTCACAAATTTTATATGCAAGAACACAGCAGCGACGTGTAGTGCGTGGTCCTAGTAGGGGCCTCATTTTGGAGAAATACGTGCATACGCATAATGAAAAGTTAAAAGTACAGATATTTCAGGATCATCCGATTGGCACAGAGGCTAGTATAGTTACAAACGAGATCAGTTTGTATATGTGAAATCATTTTCTATAGGCTGTTGAAAGTTTCAAGTATGTAGCCCCTCGATACCATGATGCCCTAGTTTCTCACGTCAAGGTAAGAATTAACTTCGAATGTCTTGCATAGCATTACATGATCCATATTATTTTTTATTATATAGATAATTCTTTATTACATGATAATTTTATATCTTTGTTATGATGAATGTTCATATGTGTAGGATAATATTGACTTCGAAGATTGCACCGACGAACAAGTGATGGTATGTATTCTCAAAATGGTTGCAAATAGATATAGAGATCGGCAATGTAGGCTTCATAAATACTGCAATGAGCTGTAGGCAAAGGAGATTGATCCTATGACCTAGCCTTATAGAAATTGAGCTGGGTCTAGTGACGATTGGCGGTGGTTATGCGAGCATTTTGGGAGTCAGGCATTTCAAGTATGTTTAGTATTTCAAGTTATTTTGATATTGTTATATTTTTATTGGTTATAATTGTATGTATTTTTTAGCGACGATCGGAGGCTAATAAGATAAATAGGAGTAAGATTGATTCTATTCACATACAAAAAAATATCTCTTTTACATAGAGAATGAAGAGGATGGTACATAACTATATTTACAATTGCACTCTGTAAGTTCTTATTGAATATTTAAATTACTTTGATATTCTTTTTCTTTTTTTCTTTTATTTGAATAGGGACGATCCGGGGTCGACGCCTATAGTAAATTCTATCAAAACAAGAGTGGTGAGTTTGTGATCGAGGAGGTGAGGCAGCATCATGTAAGTATGCTATTACATTTTGAATGCTTTTAAAAGGCTTTAAAATAAATTTATGGTGTTATTTGATCTATTGTGAAGGAAAAAATATTATAATTGAGAGAGTAGGCGATGAGGGAGGTTGGATCTGACAGCAATGCTAGATCGCAACCCATTTGTTCGATGACAAATGATACAATCCTGGATGCCATTTTTGGGCAGCAGCTAGGATTGGGCATAGCATGCGATCAAAAAAATCTGTAGTTTATCGTCCGACCGATCTGATGATACCTCGATGCCAGAGGTAGTTAGGACATCGATGAGCATGATGCAGGATCAAATTACTTACTGGATAATCGTAGTCATATGCTCGAGAGAATAGTAGCTGCGATGGTAGGATGGCTCGGTATCGATGCCTCCGAGTTAGCACCTCTACAGCTGTATGATGCCACCTCTGCATAGCCATCGCGACACACATCGGGCCAAGGATCGATGCCTGAAGGAAGGAATGAGGTCAATGACTCTGATGATACATAGTTTATAATTTTTTAAATTTTAAATGATGTATGAACTCATACTTTTATATATGACAATGATGGCTATGAAACATATTACTATTTGGAATTGCTATTTGAAATTTGAATATTTTTATTGTGTTCATATATTTTTATGTAAAATATATTTGATCTGATAAAAATTTATATTTAAATAGATACTTTATGATAAAAAAATAAAAAAAATATTTCATCCATAATTTAATTTTATGATGAAATATTAATTTCATCATAAAAAATAATTAAAAAATTTTGATAATCCTAAAATATTTAAATTTTCACTACATATTATGATAAAATTTTTTATTTCATCATTAAAATTATGATGAAAAAATTTTTATCACTAAAAAATAATTTTTTCCATCATAAATTTTATTTTTTTCCTTTATTTTTCTTTTGTGATGAAATTTTTTTTTCATCATAAAAATTGTGATGAAATTTTTTTTCATCGTAATTTTGTGATGAAATTTTTTTTCATCACAAAAATTATGATAAAATTTTTTTCATCATAAAAATTATGATGAAAATTTTTTTTATCACAAAAATTATGATAAAATTTTATTTTGTTATAAAATTGTGATGAAATTTTTTATTTCATCATAAAAATTGTGACAAAATTTTTTTCATCACAAATTTAGTGATGAAATTTAACATTTCATCACTAAATTAATGACAAAAATTTTTTTCATCCCTAATTTTTATGATGAAATTTTATTTTTTTCATTAAAATTAAAATAATAATAATAATAAAAATTTTAAATGAGTAATATTCATTTTTGATGATGAAAATATTTTTTATCATAATTTTAATGATGAAATAAAATTTTTTCATCACTAAGACCTTTTGCTACTAGGCTTTCTCTACAAACTTTTAGCGACAAAAATTTTTGTCGCTAATAGTTTTAACGATAAAAATTTTATCTTTAACGATGAAAAAATTTTATCATAAAAAATTAGATTTCTTGTAGTGTAAGGACCAAATCTGATGAAGTTGTTTGCTTTCTTATCAAGACATTCAGATGGTGTTTGTTGTTGGAGTTCATCTCGATATATCAGTCGATCCAAAAAGGATATCCAAAGATGAGTCCCAAGGATAACAATTGAGGATGAGTCCCGAGAATAATGACCGAGATTGTGTGACCCCATAAAAATATCTATTCTGTACCCATCTCGAATGGATCAGATCAAGTAGAGATATAGATCAGATATGGATCGATCAGTCGATATCTATATCCACTCTCATAATTAAAAACTCTATACCCATGCCCGCCACATATCTGTTTGGATCGATTCGGTTCAAATAAAGGTGTAGATCGGGTCAAGGAGATAAGAGAGGTTGGATCGAATCGGATTAAGTTGGATAAGAAACTCATGATGTAAATATTATAAAACAATTATAATTTTGAAAGGGTGATTTAAAGTAAAATTATATCGGGTCAAATTTGCAATGGGATATATCATTGCCTATATCTGACCAAACTTGCTTCAAACATTTTTTTTAGAATCCATATTCATTCTAAGTTCTAATAGTATTAGATAAAACCCACTTTATTAAAGTTGGATTGGATTGTGTATCCAGTGAATCAGCTAAAATTACTATCTTTATATAGAAGTGCTAGTTTATCATGCTTTTATACTTTAAAAAAAATTATAAAAACACTCTTTGATTTTTACTTATTTACACTCTATTGACCCAAGAATTGATTTTAATAATTAAAAAACTTTTGAAAGGAGTACCAATGATCATTTGACTTTGGAGAAGTTTAAAAGTATGTTTCAAGAAAGTCAAAAAATTTGAGTAAATAAGGATGCATGGAGAAGGTCAAAATTTTAAAATTTTCAAGTTGGAAACAATGATGATGGTTTTCAGGAGCCTCAAGAGTATTCAAGATGACTTCAAAAAAATGGAAGGTGACTTTTGCGCTGTTTGGAGATAAAACACGAGAAAATTCCTTTTCAGACATCAGGGGTTGACCCCTAAATCTCATGAGTGACCCTTAGGTCCCCCTTTGAATTGAGGAAAGCTAGCACTCTTTGGAGGCTCAGCACGCCATAGGAGGCAATCCTAGGGTTGACCCTTGCTATGCCACAGATCGAATAAAGGCTTAGACTTCTGTTTTGCCATAGGGGGCAACCCCTGTGTCGACCCCTGTGATAGGGGGTGACTCCTGAGTGATCCTTGAGCCCTGACAGCCTATAATGACTAATTTTTTAGCCCATTTTTGATATAATTAATATCCTTCAACCCATCTCCAATGGCTCTAAATAGCTAGTAAAGATTCTCAAACATTTATTAAGGCTACAAAGGCTTTCAGAAGGAGGAAAAACAAAAGAAGAATCAAGAAAAAATACTTTCCGAAAGAATTGAAGCATCTAGTGCAAGAAGCATTCATTTCAACTCCAACTACCTCTTTCATAGGTTTTCATTGCTCTCTTTCAGCTAAGTGGTATATTCAAAAGCTTCTTTAATCTTTTGTAAAGTGCTTTTATTGCTTACACTATGCTTATGTAAAAAGTTTTGATTGCATCTTATTGTGTTTATCTTGTTTTTGAGGGAACTTATTTTGGTATTCCAAACTTTGGAGAAAGATTAACCTATGCCTTGAAACAGAGTGTATTAGGTTTGCTCATATCGAAAAATGAGTGATTAGCTTGGAAGAGCTAGGTGATTGGTCGGTAGGATCTAACATTATTATTGTTTGAAAATGATTAATGGATTAGAATTCCCAAATAGGAGCTTAGAGATTAGATGTAGGCACTGGACTTGACACCGAACTCATTGGTACATATAAATCGACCTCATCATCAAGCCACATGGCAACATCAAAATTGTCTGAGAGTTATTGATTAAAGTAACTCAGATTGGCCAAATATCGATCTAGTTCAACCCTTAGCTCAACTCTATATTGATCTGAATTGACTAGAGTTAGTTTTTGATAAAATATGATGATCAGCTCGATTGTTTATTGATCTACCATAAGGGATATTGGATCAGAACCAACATGATCCTAAAACATAGACGATTATCTTATAACTGCCATCCAACTCAACAGCAGCTATCTTCCAACTATGCTATAGCTAATATCCGTATGGAAAAATAACCACGATCTTCTATAGTTGGTCATTCTATTATAATAAACTAACAGCCTAACAAACTCTTCTAATGGCCTAACGGTCTAAGCAAGCCCTTTTTATATAAAGAGCGGTAGGATATCTTTCACAAGGTAAGTCAGAATTCATAAAGCTGAGACTCTGCTGAACTTTTTTCAGCTTCCTACTGAAGAGAATAAGAGTCTCCACTCTGCTCATTTGAATCTCTCTTCTTGTCTTCCAGGGTTTTCATTTTTATTATCTGTTCTCAAGGTCTTAACTGACTTAAGCATCGGAGGATATTCCATCGATCCTAGGACTTCTTTTATAGGATTTTTTATGGACTTTATCAAAGCTTTCTCATAAGCACTCTAGCTCGGTCTAGGACTGACCTCGTCATTTATCTTCTGGAGCCTTGCAGCAACAGATTAGTGCTAGAAAAAAAATATAAGATTTTATGGAAATGGTAAACAAGAAGGCATAGAATCATCCTCTACCTGCACCATCATTCCTAAGAGATGCTCAAGAGAATACTCAATCTCTGATTACAGTTAATTCACAATAATTTAATCTCTTAGTTCAGTAGGTCTAAGCCGTTACTGCCATAATACAACAACTTTAGCATACCACAGAATAGCAGCAAGAAATAGTTGAAAGAATAGTGTCCTACAAGCCAATCGTATGGGTGATGCGATGGGACTATTCTGTATTATTTTTCAACTCATGTGCATGATATTGGCTATTTTATATATGAGGAATTGTGTTTCATCATTTGCTGTATCATATTTTATTTATGATTATGACAAACTCCATAGATTAGGATAATGATTTTAGGATCATGATGAGATCATGCCAGTGAGACCTAAAATTTTGATAGCCCCAGTCTAAAATATTCTCAATCGTAGAATCATCGAGTCAGAGATCGATGTGTCGGTAAGATTGGTACATCCTATGTATGCTTGACAGAGAGGATGATTGATCTCACAATTACTTATATAGTGACACTAATACAAGGATGTAAGTGCTAATTAGAGATGAGTTCACTGAACTAATCTACAGAAAGAATATCTGATGGAGTCTTACTGTTGGATTTTCTACAGGTGCTAGTGCATGTGGATTTCAAAAATTTTCTAAATCCAAAATATAGTAAAAAATTAGATTAAAATATTTTTAATCTAGGCATGAATTCATCATATGAAAGTATCTATGGATCTCGTTCATATACTGAAATTAATATAAACTGATTTTTAGCTGAATAAAAAAAAATCTGTAATCAATTCACATACCTAAATCATTTTTCTTTTACCTCAAACCTGTAACTGGGTTGAATCCAATTCAATCCCTAAATCTAAGGTTGAGCAAGTCCTGAATCAACAGTACAAGTGTTGCCCAGCTATGCAACCCAAGAGGGGGGAGGGGTGAATTGAGTTTCTAAAAATTTTAGGCTTAATTAATTACTTATGATGAATGAGAACAAAGACTTTAAATTAAGATTAATTTTCTAAAGCAAGAATGCAAGGATATAATAAAGAAATAAAGAGAAACAATAAAGCACACCACAAACACAAGGATTTATAGTGGTTCGGTGCCAACCTTGCACCTACATCCACTCCCCAAGCTCCTACTTGGGAATTTCAATCCACTATACTTGTATTCAACCCGAATACAAACGTCGGAAACTCCGACACTAGCTATCCCAAGCTAGTCTACTTATTTTTCGGGTACAAGTCAACCCAAAATACTCCGATTTCAGGTTCGGATCAACCTTCCTTGTTTTGAAAATCCTCCAAAAATAAGAACAAATACTCACAAAGAGTAAAATAGCTTAGAACATAAATTAATACAATAACAGCTCCTTAAATGAGCGAATATAACAATAAAAATACTTTACTCAAATGAAGAATCCCTTTTTGGATTTTCTCAAGGTGGATGAACGCTTGAATGAATGCTTGAGAAGGGAATGATCTTTGATTGAAGACTTCTTGAAGGCTTTGAAGGATCTCTAGATCAAGGTTGAAATAATAGGCGTGAAAAATTCTCTCTTTGAATGCTCTTGAATCTCTTTCACAATCTCTCGTGTGGATTTTGGATCCTCTTTTCTTTTTCTCTCGAATATCTCGTTGATCACTTCGTGTATATTTTGGATCCTCTCTTTTGTATTTGATCTCTCGTTTTTTCTACTGTTTCTTTCACCATTTGAAACTTTTTATAACCTTAAGAAGCAAGAGAAAACATATTAGGCAGAAAAAGAGCCGTTAGAGCATTTTTAGGAAGCATAAAAGGCAATTAAAATGGATAAAAAACTAGCCGTTGTGGATATTTTCCATCGCAGGGGTCGACTCATGAGTCGACTCATGCTTCAGGAGTCGACTCATGAGTCGACTTCTGTTGCAAAGACCAGAAACTTGGATTTCTGGATTTTTTGGCCCAAATCAGCAGAGGTCGACTCATGAGTCGACTCATGCCTTGTGGGTCGACTCATGAGTCGACTCACAGGTCGTGCCAAGCCAAAAATCCAGTGTGCCATGAGAATTTTTTGCGTGCCAATTGAAGGAACCAGATCTAGGGTTTCAGGGTTAGATCTTGAAACTTTTTCAAGATCATACAGCGGAAGACTAAAATAAATTAAAATTTATTTTCTAAAACTAGAGAATCCCTAGATCTAAGATCCTATTACATGATTATTACATGGCATTAAATCAAAAATTAAAATATATAAATAAAGCATGAACTACATGTTGATCATATCAACATGTTTCTATACTACATCTAATGTATGTATTAAACAATAGATCAGATCTATTACCTTGCAAGTTAGACGCTCTAACCTCGCTGATCCGGGCTTAAGGATGATGTTGCAAGCCGCACACGCGTCCGCCTCTAGGAGTCATCTTATATAGAGAGATATGATAGAGTCCTTGTCTAGGTCAAACACCTAGTCAAGGCTTATCCAAACATGGCAAGTAAAGGGACGCCCAACTCTTGAGCACCTCCTTCATATTTTCGTAGATGGATCAACAGAAAAGGGTGCACAATGTAAACCCTAAAAGCCACAAAAATTCCAAAAAAAAT